>NW_027273863.1:26842500-27015000 GCF_046630095.1 Trachinotus anak | reverse complement strand
GTACAGACTCTACTTGTAATACTGAGATCTGACTGTGTATCAGCTGTAGATAATAAATGTTAATTTACTAACTAAACCTTAATCAAAGGCATGAATTAATGAATCTTTGTTGACTTGACAAAACTTCATGTCAATGATGTGTTAGCAGAAAAAACTCCACTACACTCTACAAGCATTTATATTAGGGGTTTTAAAATTAACACGTTAATCATTGCGATTAATTTCAAAATACTAAATGCGTTAATATAAATTAACGCAATTAATGCCACTGCAATTAAACACTGCAGTTTACTTCCTGCGCTGACCTCTGACACAGAAGCCACGAGACTCATCCCTGCAGCCAGAGACGAGCTGAAGATGCAGACGAGCGGTGACGGAGAAAAGTTTTCTCTTTTAAACTAAATAGTTCTGTGTAGTTTTATGTTAAAATGCTATTAAACAGTGGTGTTTGAAATATACACCCTCTGTGATTACTCATTAATTTGGTGATTTACTTTACATCTAAATATGCCCTACAAGAAGCTTTAGTCTTTAGAGGAAAAATAAACTTTTAATCTATTTCAAAATGTGCGATTAATTAGTTATTTTTAATCAATTGACAGCTCTAATTTATATTTGATAGAGTCCAACCTGTAACATAAAACACAGGTCACATGACTGTGTGTGTGATACTGACCGTCTCTTGCTGGGGATGACCCCCACCTCCTCCACCTCTCCCTGTGCCGTCAGCTGTCTGGCCTGCCACCACTCGTCGTCGGAGGCGTTCACCACATGAAGGATGTCTCCGAACTTGAAGTTGAGGCCCTGGCTGGGCAGACCGGAGTCTCTGGTCTTATCGTAGTCGAACAGAGCTCTGCACCACAAACACACACATCAGAAACACATTTATTAAAAACTTACACAGAAGGTTTGACAAACTTCTTTTATTTCAAACTGGAATAAGATTCATTTTAGAATCAGGTGGAGATCATGAATTTTCTGAAACATTGAACCAGATTTCAAATTAAGACCATGAGTAAAAAAAAGTTAAAATTTATTTATTTACTTATTTATTTACTTATAATTTTTTATCAATAAAAAAACTAAAGTATACTTTGATTAATACAAACCAGTTAAAATCAAAATAATTACATGTAAAACTGATTTAAATGATAATTGAATTGAATTGAAATCTATTCTCAAGTGTCGTGTTTGATTAACTGACACATTCAGTTCAGTGAAAAATTTATTTATCTTGGCTGAATTTTTAATAAATTAACTAAATGCATTAATTAAATAGTTTGCATAATTATGAAATTAACTTTATTTGATCAATTATATGATCAATATATTTAAAATACAGTAAATATTTATGTGGTTACCATATGCTTGCTTAACAAAATAATAAATTTACAATTACATTAATGTGAGACACAATTTCAAAAAAATAAATAAATACATAAAATACATTTTTCTGAAGTCTTCACTTTAATTTGAAAATCTATTTTTCTTCTTATTGCCCATTTTGAAGTTCCACAAACAAGCGAATCTCCAGGTGAGCTGTCATCTCACCTGACGTATAGCGACCTCTTCTGGCTCGTTCGCAGAGATCCAGATCCAGAACTGATGCTGCTGTTCATCATCTGCTCTCTCAGGTCGTGGATCTTTGCCTCAAACCGACTGTACTCTGAACATGAAGATAAAGTTCAGTCCTGAAAATGAGTCTTTACTCTTTTCAATATGGAAACATTTGAATTAAATGCAGCAAAACAAACAGTAACTGCGGCTTTGTCAATAAAACTATGTCCTGCAGGTGTGTCCAGGTGTCTCACCCTCTGGCCTGTAGTGGGCGATGATGGTCACAGTCTGTCCTGCGTTCTTCAGGGCGGCGGCGGCCTGTTCGTGGGTGGCGTTTCGGAGGTCCACGCCGTTCACCTGAAAGCAGCAACACACAACACGACAGTGTTCGACACAGCGACTCTTTCAGGGGAAAAAAAAGCCACTATTGTTATTTGTGTTGTGTGAGCGAACAAAAGGATTAGAGTTCACTGAGGTGATGGGAGGACCACTCCAAGGTTAAACTTCAAGTGTTTAATCAGCTGTTTCACCTCGTTTACGTCCACATGATGTTTTTATATAATAAAGACAAACGATGAGTGAAATAATCAGTCGACACCATCACAGGCGAGACTGATCAATCACAGCGAACAGTCGACTTCTACAGAAGAAGTTTGAGTTTTTATCTGTTGGAAAAAGCTGAAGCTGAAAACAGCAACTCAACGCACAGAGTCAAACAACAGACCGACACTGTCGACTCTGTATCAGAATGAAGACACTGACTGAGGGACAACTCCTACTAACCAGCCACATCTTTACATTTATGTATGTGTGTGTGCGTGTGTGTGTGTACGCACAGAGACGAGTCTGTCTCCTTTCCTCAGCTCTCCACAGAGGTCGGCTGGTCCTCCAGCGAGGATGAAGGAGATGAAGATCCCCTCTCCGTCCTCCCCGCCCACGATGTTGAAGCCCAGCCCTGTCGCTCCCCTGTGCAGCACCACCTTCCTGGGCTCCCTGTGGGATCACAGAGCAGCTGTCAATCATCCTGAGGTCACGTGACCTCACACAGGTGACAGAGAGAAGAGAACTCCTGATCTCCTGACTGACTCAGGTGAACAAAGTTAGTTTGTTGTGTCACGTGACAACAGGAAGTGTTTCTTCTGATTGTTGGTGAAACTGATGATGACAGCTGATCAGAGGGTGGATGGAGTTTGTGTGTATTTGCGGGTTGGAGCCAGTAGAGGGCAGAATATCTGTCAGACAGGAAACTAAGTGTTTATATAGATGAAGCTTGAATGAGTCATTTTAAATTAAAGTCAGATTTTGGCTTATTTTTATTTATGTGGTGCATTTTTACATATTTAAGATTTTTCTTATTTAAACTTCAATAGTTTTTGTTGTATTTGTATCTCACTAAAACTAAAGATTTAATACTGTTCATCAATTTAATTTACAGTAAAATACAGTTTGAAATGACATTTATCAGTTTATTTTTAACCATTAAATGTCTGGTTAATAGTCACAACTCTTTAATATCCAGAATGTTTGTTTATATGATGTATTGAAATCAGCCAATTTATTGTTTAATTTTAAAACTGCATTAAATAATAACCAGTTATTAAACAGTGTCAGCGTGATGATGTTTTTGTCCTCACCGGGTGACATCGTCATCTCCCAGCATGCTCTTCAGGGTCGGGGAGTAGCGTCCTGAGGATGCTGGCGGTGGCAGGGGCTGACCGAGGAAGTTGGGGGGGCTGATATGGTTCTCCATGTGCTGGGAGTATGCTGGAACACACACACACACACACACACACACACACACACACACACACACACACACACACACACACACACACACACACACACACACACACACACACACACACACACACACACACACACACACAGTCGTCAGGTAAAACTAAAACCATGAAGAAGAAAAACATCTGTCCTGGAGCAGAAACACGTTCACCTCCTTCCTTCTGACACGGTCTCTCCATCTGACCGAACACCTGCTCAGACCCTCCTCCACACTCACCTGGCAGCTCCTGTTACCATCTGATTGGACGAGGCCAGGAGCCATACAGGGGGTGTAAACTAAACCAGCCAGAGAGGCTCAGATCCTCTCTTCTGATTGGCTGACTGACCTGTTTTTACTAGAGCTCCAGAGAGAAGCCTAAGAGAGGAGATGTAAAACTACACTGAGATGGTTTTTGGTTCTTAAACCACAGATATATCTTCTGATGGAGATCAACACTTCAGATAAACCACAGGAAAAGTTAAAATATGGAGCTTTAATGATGTGATTATCTTGAATCTAATGTTCTGGTGGCTGTAACATCTGTCCAGAGACTACAAATGATCAACAGCCAACATGTTCTGTAATGTTCCTAATGAAGACTGATGAATCTGGAGGAACAAAGCGTGTGAGGAAACAGAAGTTGTTGTTGGAGTAGAACAGATCCAGAGACAGGAGGAGGATTTTAAAATGAGCTGGACCTGCTCAGATTGAGTTTTAGAGTCTTCTGGACTCAGCATGACCAACACCGGTGGAAGGTAAATCTGATTGTGTTATCTGATCTGATCAGATTTGTTCCTATGGTAACTGGAGCAGAGGATGATGGGACGGACGCATCATCACAACAATTACTTCATCTATTTTTGTGGTGGCGGAGTCTGAGCGTACTTAACAGAATTATTTCTCATTCATTAGCTGTGGCTCAGATCTGTGCTGTCCACTGTGGCAGGACCTCATTATACATAATGCTGCCCCCCCGGTGTTAAGTGCACTGCAGTGTTGCTGCGTGGATTAGCTCGGCTACAGTGACAGCAGCTGAAGCTTGTGATGCAGCTCGACGCTCGCTGATTGGATTTGCTGCTCGTCCTTCACGCGTCTCAACCTCAACATCAGCATCAGCGGGGGTGGGGGTGGGGGTGGGGGTGGGGGTGGGGGGGGGGGGGGTGAGTAGAGGGGGTTAGATAACAAAGGTTACAAGGAGGGGTGGGGGAGGAGAGGGGGTCTATGATAACATGCAGGGGTGAAGCTCATGTTTAGAGGAGGAGACGATGGT
Source organism: Trachinotus anak (assembly GCF_046630095.1). Classification (NCBI taxonomy): domain Eukaryota; kingdom Metazoa; phylum Chordata; class Actinopteri; order Carangiformes; family Carangidae; genus Trachinotus; species Trachinotus anak. The sequence continues at coordinate 27,010,393 of NW_027273863.1, read as the reverse complement.
TGATAGCTGTTGCTACAGCGACGACTTCATGGTGACAGAAAACAAACACCTGTTTTATACACTTATCAAGATGAAGCCAACAGTGAGCACGGTGAGGTGAACGCAGGATGAAGGTATTTAACGTGCGGTTCAGGACAGAGCCTCAGCTCGTCTCCTCTGCTTCAGCCTCTTCTCACAGCTGCTCTCAGACCGTTTTCTGATCCACGTTCTGACCAAAGACTTTCAGCCTCCTGCTGCTCAACACAGGTTTACAGCTGTTGGATCGGTGCTGGATCAGAGGAACAAACAGTGCCAGAACATCTCTGATCTGTGTCGACCTGTCCAGTGCCTGCAGAGGGAAATGAGCTAAATCTGTCTGTTTCTGTACATGGTCCCTGATGAATAAAGGTTGGTTCTACACTCTAGTAGAAACTTTTGAGGTCACACTGACCTTTGACCAACAAAGTTTTAATCCATTCATCCTTGACTCAACATAAATGTTTGTGCCAAATTTGGTGAAGTTTCCTCAAGGTGTTACGGAGACATGACGTTCAACCTGAAAGCATAAAGCCTCCGTGCTGTGACAGGTGAAACAGTCTGTGGTGGTTCCTGCAGTAACAGGGACAGTATCCGGTCAGATCCTGGTCAGACCTGGTTCCTGCTGCACTCATCAGTCCAGGTTCAGTTTGTCCTTCAGTGTCTCCACATTAAGGTTCATCAGGAAGTGAAAGTGAGTCCGGCCTCGTCTCGGCTTTTGAAACATGTTGTTATATGAATGCCACTGGGATCACCACACACACGCACGCCCACACACGCGCACGCCCACACACACACACACACACACACACACACACACACACACACACACACACACTGCAGTCCCTGATGGATTCAACACTAAGTCAGGGTCAAAGTCAGCCGGGCCACATCTGAACCAGGACCTGCTAATCCGGTTTGTTATAAGACGGTTACCAGCACAGGCCTCATGTCCCGGGTGAGGAAGACGCTCGGAGGGAACAAAGTGATGAAGACTCTCAGTTCACGATGACATGACCGGGTTGGAGTGAGACCTTGTCCAGACTCACATCAGCCCTCATGAACATGAACCGGTTGTGATTCAGCTGACTGCAGAGACAGGACCTCGGTCTGTTTATCCTCTGAAGAACTCTGTCACAGTTGTGAGGTTGTTTTTTAGTTGTGTTGAGTTTATTTTTGACTTCCAGATTAATTTCCAGGACAGATTTAAACTCTAATGAATATTTATCTCTCATTCATCTATTAATGGAAACTTTGTTCTTCATTTATTCTGAATTGTTTGACACGTGTCATGTTTAGCTCACCTGCTAATCTCTGAGTAAAAGTGTGTTAGCACTGTGAAAACTACAGTATCCCTGAAGTCCTGCCTCAGTGTCTGATGAACCTTCACACTCAGATCTGTAGCTCAGAACAGACTTTCTGGATCTTCTCCACCGTTTTATCTGAAGTGTTGATCTCCATCAGAAGATATATTTGTGCTTTTAAGAACCAAAAACCATCTCAGTGTAGTTTTACATCTCCTCTCTCAGGCTTCTCTTCTTAGGCTGAGGGTGGTGACTGCTTGTTGTGACATCACAAAGTTCCAGAAGTCCTGACGGCTGGTTTTAAGGCTCAGTGTCTAAATACAGGCTGTGTGCATTTCTCCGTGGACTGAGGCTTTGATACTTTCACAGTATTAATATAGAACCTAGACCTGCTTTATAATCACAAACACATGGACATCTTTAGACTATGTGGACCTTTAACCTCATCAGCTTCATTTCACTGCCTTTTATTGTTAACTGAACCACAGCTTCTCAGTTCTCCGTGAAGAACACTGAGGCTGAATATTTAACATTGAGGCTCCTCCAGTATTTCTTTAGTTCTTCAGGCACAATTCATGTGAGGAGCTCGGCCCTGAGACCAGAGCCCAGTACGACTCAGTAGACGCTGTCAACAGGTATAAGCACAGGATTTCCTCCTCATCAGTTAAACTGGAGAGTGAAATGTATCACAGCTGATGGGGATGATGCTGATGATCCTGTGGGGAAGGAACAGGAAAAGTGGTGACTCACAGTTGGTGAGGTCGGGCGGGGCGAAGCTGTCGTTCATGAAGACACTGTTGGGTTTAGCCACTTTCAAGTAGACCACGTCAGGAGTGTTTTTCAAGGCAGTGACGGCGTGTTCGTGGCTCACCTCCTCCAGGCAAGCACTGTTCACCTGAGGGCACATGGGGACACATCAGCAGGTAACCACTGAGAGCAGAGACCCAGGTCTGAGACTGGAGTCTCTGATCAGACCAGGTCCATTTTCACAAAGCTGGAGGTTAAATAATAACCAGATCATCACAAAATAAATGAATGTGGACGTCAGAGACGACGGTCTGTAGTGACTCATCATCTCCTCTCTGTCATGTCTCTGATCTGTTTTCATAGATCTTACACTTCCTGTTTTATTTTGGTATCTCTAACTCTCTTGTCTCAGCTTCACTTCCTGTCCTGATGTGTTGCACCTGTGTTTATATTTACTATGACACCTGCTACTCATCACATGACACTAGTTCTCTCCAGCTCCGGTTACTGATGTGTTACCTGATGTCTGAGTTCAATACAGTAAATATAATCACATTTAATTGAATCTTTTAAATTGTATTGCCGGCGTCCACCTCATTAACAACATTTTAAAACTCCTTTTCAGAACAAGAGTCGTGTTGAAAAACCTCAGTGATGTTATGTTGATCTTAAATAACCAGGAGCTCTTCACATTTCTCAGCCTGAGACACAGGCCTGTGTTTTATTGGGACAGAAAAAGATGAGTTATTGTCTCACAGCCAGCAGTTTGTCTCCGATCTGCAGCCTCCCGTCTTTATGTGCAGCTCCGCCTTCGATGATCTTGGTCACATAGATGCTGTTGTCGCCCGGGATGTGCTGGTTCCCCACTCCGCCTGCTATACTAAAGCCAAGACCTGCAACACACCAGGACCAGGACCCAGAGTGAGGAGCCGGATCAGCCTGTCACTGCCGACATGTGCTTCACAGGCAGAGACAGTAAGAAACCTGCTGCTGCTAAATTAACACAGGCACAAATTTAGGGCACATAGAGCACAAAAGCATATTTCAGGATGTTTCTGTGGAAACCGAGTCTTTGTTCTTGAGCCTGGCTTCTTGTCTGAATAATCATGAGGCCTTGAGGGATTTCACTGAAGCTCCTCAGCAAGCAGCCGCTGCACCAACTCCATCAGGAGCTACAGCAGGACGGACCTCAGTCAGCCTTCAGTCTGACTGATCATTTAAACCAAACCACACTCAGGAACCGACTCTTACCTTTGGGTCCTTTCACCAGTTTGATCTCCATCACTTTCTCAGAGACGGGTTTCCTCCTGCGGACGTAGAGTCGGACCAGAGAGCCAGCCTCCTTCAGAGCCTCCACGGCTCGGCTGTGGGTCACATCTCGAACGTCCACCTCATTAACTCTCAGGATGACGTCGTTCACCCTGAGACAGACAGACAGACAGACAGACACACACACACACACGGACAGTTTAAGTTTTACTTTTGTGACAATAACCTTGAGGTGATGTCTGTGTTATTTTGTGTTATTTACTTTATGAATAAAGAAGAAACACTACACAAAATTCAACGTGAAGAGAAATTTTGATTCAGATCAGAGTTGGTGTAAAGTTTTGTGTGGAGCTGGATTCAGTCTGTGTGTTGTTGCTTGACCCTGGAGGAGAGACGCTCTGTTAGTTTCACTCCTGTTGCTCTGAGCTGAACCTTCAGACTCACAGGGTTCACTTCTAAAGCAACCTGAGAGCCCTCCGCTCTTCATCATCATCATCACCTGGATCAGGTGTGTCAGACTGTGGCTGCTGCATTATGAACGGAGCAGTGAAAGGCAGCGGGACACTGCAGGGGGTTGTGGGTAAACAGACACCAGGTTTAACTGCAGACTTTTCAAACTGCTGGTTGGTTTGAACCATCGTGTTTAAACCTGCAACAACACTGACATCAGAGCAGTTTGGGCTCCAGCTCTTCAGCTGCTGAATGATGAAGACATCTGGAAGATTTGGCTGCAGACTGTCACAGTTAACATTCAGAAATTAAGAAGTAATTATTCATGTTTGATTATTTGTGAGAGAGAGGAGGATGACACAACCATGGTCGTCAGCTGGAGCCAAAGTAGAAACACTGGGTGAATCTGTCACAGTCTCCATGTTTCTGTGTTTTAAAGGTTTTGATTCAACTCAGACAGTTGAATAAAACATCTGAAAATGTCTGAAAATGTGACGGTATTTATTTTTCTACACTGAAGGAACCGTAGATCTCTAAGGCTCTGGAGCTGTGGTTCTGATGAGAGCAGTGTAATAACTAGTCTGACATTAAACTGGAGAAGAAGAAGACAGCCACAGTGGCAGCAGCAGGTACAGGTGCAGCTACAGGTGTGAAGCCACTTGATGTGGATCACGTGTTTCCTGGTCTAAACTGGGAGGATCTGCAGGTCGTGTAGTTCAGGGACAGTTATTAAAGATCAATGTGTCCTCTGTGTGTGTGTGTGTGTTGTCCCACCTGAGCCGTCCATCCTGCGCCGCGGCCCCTCCAGGTATGACTTTGGTGATGAAGATGCTGGGGTCTTCACCGATGTGGGGGTTGTCTGTGCCGCCCGCGATGCTGAAGCCCAGCCCCGAGTTTCCCTGGACACCAAAGACAGGTGAGAGGATCAGTGGGATGTTGTCAGTGGACTGATACACACTGATGACCTAAAGCAGCACAGTGTGAACAAACAGATGAAGTTTTTCTAAAGATGTTTTTCTGCATCAGATGGAAACTTTCTTCACGTCATGAGCATCGTTCAACCTCGACATGTTTCTGTTTTCAGACTTTGGGATTTTAAAAGAAGTTTTTACAGTTTGCGTTTGTGACTGAACGTCAGCAGGTCAGACGTCAAAGACAAAAGCCAAAATATCAAGACTGTTAACTGAATCCAGTAGATTTACATTCATGGTGTTCTACATTCTTATTATCATCAACGAATCCCATGTTTAGACCAGACCAGAAGATGTTAAGTTTCATTATTTAAAAAGTCTCAGTAGTTTAATGAACAGAGGCTCACTGTGGTTTTCACAAACAAACACAAGGATATATATAAAGCATTTATTAGGGACTATTTTCAGCGGCGGATTAATCCATATTTGGACAACAGTGGAGCTCTGTGGCACAGAGGAATAAAATCATTGCACTTGTTTGTTGTGATTTGTTGACAGGAAGAAAAACTTTAGCTGGATTTTAATACGTTGGAGGATTTTCAAACCTTTTTCTTCAGCAACAATTAAATCACAGTCACTAACGTGAAAAACACAGACAGTCACAGATGGGCTGCAGCTCCTGTAGGACTCAGCTGGCAGAGATGCTTCTTATTTACAGTACGCTGCACATGAAGAAGCACAGCTGAATCAGGACGAGGAAAAACATTAAAGAGATAATAACAATAATAAAGAAGATTTTACCACAGGCAGAGAGTCTGTGTTGCAGCTGTGTTTTAATCCTTACATCTTCATTCCCCTAAAATTCAGCCTGATATGTCTGGAAACTTTCTAGAATTTAAAATAAAGTCCTGCAGGTTTGGTGAAGACACCAGTTGGTCCTCAGAGTTTAAAAGTACATTAAAGTGCTGTGTCAAAGTCACATTAACGGTGCGTGGTGCCAGGAGCAGGGTGAGTGCTCTGAGTTATGGACTGCGGCTCGTTTATGTGGCTCGTAAAGACGTGTTGGAGTTACAGCGGCTCGCTCCGCCGACAGCTCGGCCCTGATTCAAAGACAAATGAAAAGGACGGCTGCTCGTCGTCTTACCCTCTCCAGTGTGATCTCCTCGTACTCATAGTCAGCCTCCGTCCCGTTCACCTGCACACACACAAGATTTATCAGCCGCCAGGAGCCAATCACCTGTCAGGTCACTGAATAAATCAACAGGTGATTCATTTTCTCAGCTGAGTGAAGACAGTAGTGTTAATGATACAGGACATTTTTAACCTTCAGACTGTGCTGGTGAAACACAGATATGGACCACGGTCTCATCACCAGCTGAGCAATGACAGCACAATGATACAGACTGGAATTACTCATCATTATATCACATTCTTACTGCCATCATCACACCTTGTGGATGCAGAATAAAGTTTCATGCAGCTTGTCGCAGTTTTCATGAACTGCTACAACTTTTGAGTTTAACGTGGTGAGAACAGAGACAGCCCCATGAAGAAGCTTTTTAAACCTCTTCTTATCTTCTTAATCCCTTAGTCCCCTGAAAACTCAGCTATCAGGGGCGACAGCAGCCAACGTCTGGAGCATCACAGAGCCAATCAGAGGCCGGCTGTTCAGACTCTGACACCTGTTTACTTCAGACCGGTCAGACAGTCTGCAGCTGAACAAGGTGCATTCACTATCTAACTCGAGTTCCTGTTGATCGTGTCTGAACTGCCGCCTGCATCTTGGCTGCTGTTCTCCAACTGGAAACATAATCAATCAATCAGGAGCTGAGTCAATAAAACTGCTGAGAGTCAAAGTAAAAATCCTTCACTTTCACTTCTACAAACAAACTTCAGAAAAGAAGCTGTTTATCAAAATCATTTTGCCTCGAAAGCCCCGGAGGAGTGTGAAGGTGGTTCAGAGCAGCTGGATCTCAGATGGCTGCAGTAAGAGTCACCTGTCATTATTCACTGTCTGTATTGACCCAGCGTCACATTTATTATCATCAACTCTCACCAATGAACCAACACATCTGAACCTGTTTGAATCACAAACCTTAAACCTTTAGCCACAGGCTAAACAAGCTGGCACCTGAACCAAACATGCTAACACAATATTCAACAAGTTCATCTATAAACCTGATAAAAACAGCCACAGTCAGCAGCAACAGTGACTTTCATTCAATTAAAGGAGAATAACTTAATATTCTTCAGTGTAAATCATCCTGCAGCAGGTCATGTGACCTTGTGGTGCGTTCACAGCATTGCCAAACAAAACAACAGCAGCCTGTTCAAAATACTGTCGTCCATAAACTAGCATCTGAACGTCAACTTGATCCTGAACAAAACTTTGCCTGAAAATAGGAGAAAGTTGAAATAACTTTCCAGGACATTTGACTCTGTGTTTTCCAGGACTGGAAAACTGTTGACCAGGTTTCCAGGTATTCCAGGATGCATGGGAACCCTGACATTTTAATTCCTTCTAAAGCACTTTTGAGGAAACTCTTTTTGCAGATGATGAAGTTCAGTCTGATAATCAGGCTAAAACACTGACCTTCAAAATAAAACTCATTCCAAAGGCATAATCAGAAACTAGTTAGTGTCTGAGCAGGTGAACTCACGTATGGAGGCGTGTCCAGGCTGTCTGCATTGACCACCACAGGGGGAGGATTGGCCTGAGGAGAGAAGACACATCACAGCGTCAGAGGAAACATCTTCCCTCTAAAACAACCCCCCCCCCCCCAATCTATCAGCATCCAAGCACAAAACCTGAGCAACCTCCCACTGAGCTCCACCCCCACAAAAACACCACACACACTGAACCCAAGCTGTCCGCCGTGCAGCAAATAAAAGGCAGTGACATTACAGACTTACTCTCCTCATGATGCTACAGACCAACTGAGGACAGAACAGGAAGCCGGTGGATTTGAGCAGAGATTAGTGAGGACACAGCGCTACGTACATGGTGGCATTTCACACTGCAGAAGATGCGATGCTGAAGCATGAAGCCTAAAATCAATCGAGTCAGGTCCTGCAGGATGGAAGACTCTGCTCCTTCACTTCGTCTTCTTCTAGCCTTAAAATCAATCTCTGCCTTGCTCGCTCACTTGTTCTGTTTGTCTGCCTCGCTCACTCGCTCAGTTTCTGCCCGGGAGGAGCCAGATGGGCTCTTAAAAGTCAAATGGGGGAAGTGTGGCATTTCTCCCACTGTGTGTATCTCTAATCTGCTCACTTCATCAGAGCCACAGCTGGACGGCAGACATGGAGCTGAACTCTGCACAGTGTCAGCGGCAGAAAGACGAGCAGCCAAATAGAAGAAGAAATAAATCTACAGATGGATGCAGCACAGAGAAAGACAGGTGGAGGAAAATAAAAGAGAAAACAAAAAAAACCTGTGACGTCGGAGGGATGATGGTGGTCTCGGCTGGGATTGGCGAGATTGGGATCACAGGGATTATGGGAGAGGAAGGCGGGGCAGCCTCGGCCTGCTGAACAATAGCATGGTGAGGGGTCAAAGGTTAGACAAACACAGTGCAGCACAGATGAACAGTGGAGGGAGGGTGGAGGAGGAGGATGTGTGCATGTGGATGTCGACTGACAGGTGTTCGGTGTGGCCCATGTCGTGTGTGTTTGTTTTGATCATGCTGAGGTGCCAGCTGGGAGGAGTTTGACACTCACAGGCCAGGAGGACCACGGGTGTGGGGGGGTGGGGGGTTCAGAGAGGTTGTCCAATCACACGAAGACGTTAGGTGACTGACAGACTACCTGACACTTTTTAGACGATCCTGATGTGACAAACTCTGCCCATCTGCTGCTCTAAGAAGATTAAAGCCATACTGTTTGACCTGAGTGTGTGTGTGTGTGTGTGTGTTAAATCCTCAGTCCCTCGGCACAGTCTCAGCAGGGGGCGGATGTCCTTTTTGTGATTATTGAAAAGCAGCAGATATTTCAATCTGGGAGAGGAGAGAGTATTAACCCCGACAGCCAGGAGTGACATCAGCACAGGGTCAAAGGTCAAAGGTCACTTTGACAACTGGCCCAGCTACTGAGTTTATCCTGAGGGAGGAAAGGTGACGAGGTCATTAAAATCCAGAGGGTTAATCCTCTGGAGAGCAGGACTGGGATCAGGATGGACGACCACGTCTCCCTGTGAGAAAAGCGCTTCTCACTGATCTTTACTTTCTGATCTTCATAAAGGGAATTTTATTTTAGAATAAAGTAAAACATTTTTTTTAACATTTGCAACAGTCAGAGTAGAAATAACAGAATATATAAATAAATATCTTCACACTTATTTTGTCTCAGGACACACGACAGTTACAGAAGCCGGATTTCTTATTAGTGATGTCACTGCTTCCACTGATGACAAACGTTATCCAAAGTGTATTTGGTCCTTTTCAGATTCAGTAAAAAAATGCACAACACTGGTTTCCAAAATCTCCTAAAGAAGGTTCTGTTTTCTATTATCTAGTACTTTACTTTACTATCATCTACCGACCAGCTGTCACACCTGATCATCATCAACTTGGCTCCACTACATTTTTAATTCAGCGTCACGTCGTCCGTCATCATGAGAAATGTGATTGTTTTAAATCGTCTCTTGTAAACTGTCTTATGTGACTATTTGTTTACTATTCTATGGTGTCTCCTGTAAAAGGGGGAGGGTTAGTGTATGTCAATAATAATAATAATAACAATAATAATACCCTAAAGATCACAGTCTGCTGTGAGTGAGACATCAGGACTGTAACAGATATTTCTGTCAGGTTCTTTCTGGTCCAGAGGTTCAAACCCTTGATCAGGTTCCTCTAATGGAGACAGTTAATGTCACAGAGGGAGGAGGGAAATATTTTTCTGCTAAATACATTTATATTCATTTCTAATATTTGCTCTGATACTGGAGAGTCTGACCTGTTCAGGTGAAAACACCTGAGAGGTTCAGACGGGGACTGAACCTGTAGATGTTTTCCAAACAGCTGGAAACTACTACTGTAGAAAAAGTTTGTATGTGCATCACCAGGTTCACACATGAAAGCAGAATAAAGAGGAGTGAGCGTGAGCGCCAGGCGGCCTTCAACACTGTGACCTCTGTTATGCAAGAGCGGGACCTCACCAAGCTGCTGGCAGGAAGTGCTGCTGTGTGTTTCGGAGAGGCTTAATTGTTGTGCTGCAGCAGCAGAACCCAGAGCCCATGGAAAACAAACAGCCGATAAAATTAGCCGCGCACATCGACCACATCGATCCAGCAGCCCTACATCTGGAGCACTGCTCAGAGAGCCGCTGATAATGGGGCTTAATTGCTTCCAGAGAATTCAAACTGGTTTGACAAACGCAGCAACACACAGAGGACACAGTTTGTGGTTGAATTTAACGAGACTGATGGTTGTGAGTGAGCACTCCTGTCACAGACAGGATCTTTGAGCTGAGAGCACAGAGGTGAGGAAGACATGAGGAAGACATGAGCTAACCACGACTGCTGAGCCTGACCTGGTCCAAAAAGAATGATTTCAAAACTGTTTAATAAACAATTAGCCATGAATCAATTAATCAATCATAACAGATTAATCAACAACAGTTTTGATAATTGATTTAAGTCATTAACTGAGAAAAAAAAATACCAATAATTTCTTTAATTTTCTATCACAGTAAACTGAATCACGTAGTTTCAGGTGGGACATTTGAACACATCACCCCTGAACAATTACTCAAAATATCACTGTGGTACAATTCATATTCTCCAGATGTAAACAAACGTGTTTGTTTGGGACAAGACCCCAGCAAAAATCACATCATCACTACTTTCATACATGTTTTTTAGTTAAAGTATAATGCAATAATAATAATAATAATAATAATAATAATAATAATAATAATTCCAACTATAACTGAGACTCATATTGCAATATGATTTTTTTTTAACATCATTCAGCTCAAATACATCTTTACTACAGCATTTCTCCACTAACCTGTCTTGTCCTTATTACCCAACACATACATAGATTCAAGCAGAAACATCAGTGTGACTCATTAAATAATAACTTGTTAATCTATCATGGAACTACCTGTTAGTTACAGCACTACAATCAATCAATCAATTAATTATTGTATTCGGCACCATCATCTACTGTATGTGAACGACTCCGAGTTAAAAAGCTCAACTGGCTTAAAAAACAAAAAAAAGAGGTGGATATAAAACAAGTTTGAGACAAAGACAGAGCTGAGCTGAGCACAGAGATGGTGAGCTTCCAGTTTTCAGCTGCTGGGACACAGCAGAGTCACACATGGACTTTCTGTATTGATTCTCCATAAACTGACACACTGTAGTAACTCAATCTCTGACAGCAGGACACGACTCTAACACACTCCTGCCACACCGCTCAACATGTGCAGCCAGTTCTGGAAACCATTCTTCATCATTTACATTTTCACCAGTAAACACCAACAACATGACACCTTCTTTCAGTCTGGTTTTGGACAATGACGGCCCCCTCAAAGTCTTATCGACAGATATGTTGCTTCAAATGCTGTGAAATAAACACAAGCTTGTTTTTCTACACATCAGAAGCAGCTAAAGTTGCGAGTGTCAAACACACAAGCAGCCGAACGAGACCGTGTGCTAATTAAATTTAAAAAAATCTAAAACAGAGAACATGTTGATTGAAGTCTAAGAGAAGAAGAACACAAAATTACAAATCTGAGCAGCCAGCTTTCCGACCTGGAGGCTGATACTCAGTGGGAGAAACTTCAGTAGCTCCTGGTGCTGACCTGGAGTGACAAATACTCAGTCCCATACCTGAGAGGTCAGTCAACTGGTGCAGCAAAATGAAACAAATACACCATCAACTTCAGAGCAAAACAATCTATAAAAGCGGCCCGGTAGTTGAGTGGTTAGGGCGCGTACCATGTTGAGCACAAGACGCTCTTAGCAGGCAGTCACCGGTTCGACTCCCGACCGGTCCGACTCTTTCCTGCATGTCATTCCCCTCTCTCTCTATCCCCTTTCCTGTCAGTCTCCACTTATCTATAATAAAGGCATAAAAAGCCCCCCCAAAAAAAAAAAAAATCTATAAAAGCACCTATCCTCATCAACAACCAACCAATTAGAGGACAGTTCCCCAGCACATAAATGAACAATAACCTGAAACGGGGCCACAACACCAACCACTGAAGGTGAAAAACCCAACCGAGACAGTACTTCCTGAAACAACTCAAGACTCTGGCAGAGTCTACTGGTCCAATTTTACACAAAGTGCTGTCACTTTCGATTACGATCTGATGTGTAAACACATCTAAGCAATAAATGAAGAAATCACATGAGCATGGAGATCACGTATGAACCTCTCCACACAGCTCACCATCTGTTTCAGCATCTCCCCTCTGGTAGAAAGTCCAGGTCACTCAGACCGGACAGAACCGGACCTTCTTCTCCAAAACCACACAGCTGCTAAATACGCAAAAGTTGGACTGACAGTGTGATAAGTTACGTTTGTCTTTTTGCATTTTTGTCCTTGTGTGGTGTATTGTTACAGCCTCTGTATCTGTACCCAGATTAATACCACCAGCTGTGTGGTAATAAAAGAAACTTTGACACCCAGTTGGTGCTATGAACTTCAGTCCCTGGTACTAACACTCTTCACTATGAACCACGGTACTTTTTGGTTTTAACTTGGCAGTATAAATACTTTGTTAGGATCTCTGCAACAAACATCAGTACTTTATGATTCAGACTTTGCAAGATAAGCTCCAGTACAACAACATGGTGCTAGAAACACTTCAGTACATTTAAATATGGACTCGGTTCTCCAAATAATGTGTGTGACAAGCTTCAAATGATCAGATCACATGTCCTTATTAACAAGGTTTACTGTTTCAGTACAAGTTGTCACTATTTCCTGACAATACAACCAACATATGTAATGAATGAAATGTGTTTCACTACCACAGACACATTTCAGTCAGTACCAAAAATGACAAGGTTTGATACCCAGTCTCATCTGTTAACCCCAGAGAATTCAGTTAAATTGGGGGGTAGTGGTAGAGTTACAGCTTTGTCCCTGAACAAAAACATCACAAACATCTCCAGCTTCATAGGGAAGCCTGTCAGATGTCACTGACCCTGAAGTACCTTATTGAAGGCGAAGGGCACCCAGGGTATCTCTGGCCTGTTGGCTGCATGGCTGCTGCTGATGACCTTCGCGGTACTTTTGGTCGGGCTTTTCTTGACGCTGTCCCGCAGGTTGAGGAATCGACTACGAGCTCGGCAGGATGCCGGCACGGTGCAGGTGGTAAAAGTCGACAGAGACGCTTGGACCTGTGGACGATTTGGCTGCTGCTGTTGTTGCTGCTGTCGGTGGAGTTCGATGGCGTGCTGCCTTTGGAGCGGGTGCAGGTGGGCAATGGACTCTTGCAGGTTGATGTTGACCCGCGGCAGCTTCTTCTCTGCACCGTTCATGGCCTTAGAGGTGAACTCCTGCCGGGGGTAATGTGTGGTCATCTTCCTGGAGGAGATTCCCGGTTGGAGGAGGAGGAAGTGGTTAAATAATAAATGATGGATAGGTCCTTCCGATCTGGAGAGGCTTGTTCGGTCTCTGCAGTGTGACGGCAACAGATGCAAACTCAATCCTGTTACTCAGGCTCCACCACCTCCCTCCACCACCAAAGCACAATAACACTCCCTCTTTTCTTTCTCAGTTCACCCCTCCCTCGTCAGTTGCTCTTTCTCTGTGACACCCTCCCTCTCGTCTTCTCTCATTCCCCTGCCAATTAATCGGCTTCAGTGAGCGAGGCACATGTCAGCACAAGTGGGGGGGGGGGGGGGGGGCACTCCACTGGGTGCATGAATAATCAATGTCTCCCCCGGATTCAGACACAGCGACGTGCATGTCATCATCAGCGGCGAGGGAGGAATGCGACGCGGACTCCTGGTTAGCAGCAGCAGGCAGGAAGCTGCAGCTTTCATTTGGATATTCTCTACAGCAGCGTAAAGCCTCTGCTGAAGATAAAAACCTGACAGTCTTCTCAGGACTGAACCACGAGCTTCACCCAGATTGTTAAGTAACAAAAGCTGAAAAATGAAAGTTCTTTCAAAATACAACTAAATGATGATACAACTAGAAGATGTACAGGGTTAACTTTAGTCACGGCAGTGAGGACAGACCAGAAACCGACAATCCTGATGGATCTATATTCATTCAAAGCTCCACCATTTCCTCCATCCACAGGACATTACACAATGGGACAAACAAACAAACACAATTTCACTGGTCTTAGAGCTTTACCAGATGTGGAAATGGTTGGTGCAAGAGGAAAGATTACCCAGTCCTTCAAATAAAAAAGGGTTTATCCTCTGGTGAGTGGAGCCTGTATTGCTTGAAATGACTTATATTGATGATAATGATTTATATATATATATATATATATATATATATATATATATATATATATATATATATATATATATATATATATATATATATATTTGGTACTACGGAAGCCCTGAACGGCAAGTGAATTTTTTTTTGAATTTTTTTTTAGAGAATCTTTTTTTTTAAGTTCTGTTTTTTGTCCATCTGTGAAAACAAGCCCTGAGAGGCAAATGAAAAAAACTTTTTCACTTGCCTTTCACAGATGAAAAAAACAAAAAGAAAAAAACAAAATTCTACAAAGAAAAAAAATCTGTCAAGATTTTTCCACAAGAGGGTGAAGTCCACCACTACATCAGTCTACATCGGACTAAAAACATTCATGGTTCCCTCTAGGTGATGTTTAATTTTTCTAAAAGCTAGGTCAGCTTAAGGAATCAGTGCTGAATAAAGTCTCAACATGAGAAAGCTGCACAAAAACTTTAAATGTATAAAAACTGAGAAAAGTGGGAAAAATGAGCCTCGGGGAGAATTAACACTTTGTTGTGATGAGGCTTATATATAGACAGACAAGTATAACCCCGAATCATCCCTGTATAACACCACAATCTGGTTACCTGGGTGACTGTGGATGATTAATTTCTCTTCCAAACTTTTGTTTGGTTTGTTGAGAGTCTGCTGCTGACTTCACGTCACATCCAGATATTCTGCCTGGACAGCGCTCTGAAACACAAGATGCTATTGTGCAAGTGCATAGTTAAAACCAATTAAGTAATCTAATTAAATTATTTAAATCAATAATTGGTTGAAAACTGGAGCTCTTCACCAAAATCTATAAATAAATCTAAATAAAATGTCCAAAACACTAAATGTTTGTGTGGTCACAACCTTTTTATCAAGAAATACATAAATTATTTCCATATTCTCAAACATCAACATCTTCCCTAAAGAAAAAAAATCTGTATTGGTTTGTCTATATTGAAAATACCATCACGGGTTTTATTGTTTCGACAGGTGGTTCAGGTTGGACTGTATGGACTTAATAGTATCCAGCCTTTATGCAGGGTAAATTATGAATGGGCAAAGTATTTCTACAGCATAAGACATGCCCCAGAATAACCCATATACGAGCGTCGACATGACAACGGGTGCTGTGCAGTTGGACAGAGGTCTGATTTCATAAGTGGATTTAAAATCCAGGAGGAGAGTCGTGTTTTGGTGG
This sequence comes from Trachinotus anak, assembly GCF_046630095.1. Lineage (NCBI taxonomy): Eukaryota > Metazoa > Chordata > Actinopteri > Carangiformes > Carangidae > Trachinotus > Trachinotus anak. The sequence continues at coordinate 26,995,074 of NW_027273863.1, read as the reverse complement.
GAGGAGCGTTTCCAGATCTTTCCCTCTCCAGCATCCACAGCAGCTGTTGGAAAAACAAGCCGAGTCCCAGACTCCTCAACATTTCATCTGGATGTGTAACAAAACAATCCTGGATCGCCGCAGTTCCCACAGTCCCTGAATTCCTCTTCTCCATCCACATGTATGATTGAAGACAGATGATGTCAAAATATATTGATCCACATCCGTGTGCATATCTCTGTCTGCATCATCTCTGATGTATTAAATTGTCATCTGAACAATAAAGTGGGTTATTGTTTCTGCGCTCAGCCCGCAGGCTCAATAAGAATCGACCTGCAGCATTAAATGTGCAGGAATGTGGAAAGTGATCCACATGATTCATGACAACAGGAACACAAACGGCAGCATTTAGAGAGCAAATCAATACGATAAACTGCACCGAACATGTCACGGTGTATAAATGTGCAAACTGAGCCCGTGTCAGAGCCTGCACCCAGTGACACCACCTCACCCTTCAATCAACACGTCCAGTGTTTCCAGCTAAAATCTGACTCCACACACTGAGAGGTGCAGCACACAGCGACACTGAGGACCTGCTGGAGATTAGGATTAGTGCCTGGACTCTGCTGCTGTGCGTCTGCAGCTCCTCCTACAGGCCACACAGATCAACACACAGCTGCAGCTCCCATCACTGTCAATACAAGGCAGGTTTACAAACCAGAATTACAAGCAGTTATACTAATGGGGTCAGTAATTTGGCTTTTAAATCTCAGTTTACTTGTTTTACACAACGTCTGGTGATAGTATAACCTTAATATGTTGAAACAGAGAGGAGCTGTGCTGGATTAACACAAGTATTTTTCCTTTGTCCTCATTAATGTGCAAATACATGCAGCAGGAGCCACATCTGATATTCTAATCTGTGGAGGGAATAAAGTCTCTGTTACAGTGTCTTCTCCATCAAGTTGGGCCTCGGTTCATTCACAACACTGTGCTCAATTGATCTGAGATCTGTGAACATGGCGACATCATTAGGTCTCCATATAATATCTGGCCCACCAGATCATTTTAATATTCTGATTTTTTACCCCACATTTAGTTAAAAATGTATGTAATTAGTTACCCACAGGATCACTTCCTCTTTAGGAATTTTACCTACAAAATAAAAGCGTGTGAAAGTTAAACAATGCTTTATTTAAGCTTTTGTGAGTTTTATTCAGAACATCCCCCAGAGGACTGCCTCAGATTTGGGTTAGGGTTTCCAACCTGAAGGCTCCAGTTCCTTCTTCTTAGTGATCATGATGAGTGTCAATGTTCACAGGTCTCATTAACTTGATGAGCACAGCGCTATTATTACCAGAAAAAATTATGAACATAAGAGCCAAGCTGTAATTATCCTCTGACTGTGGTCATAGTGAGCCTACAGTTCCACAGAGTGATGTTACCATGTTGACAAGCTGCCTCTAATCAGACAGTCTTCCTCCTTGTCCAACCCTGCTGCCTACATTACCCACAATGCTACTGGGGGGGGGGGGCTACAGAAGTCTGGTCCACACCTCACGATGTTTCTTACACACACACACACACACACACACACACACACACACACACACACACACACACACACACACACACACACACACACAGGTGACATCACCTGAGGACATTTATCAGGCTTCACTCAGCTCCCTCTGGAGAAACTGAAGGCTTTCAGCTACTGTTCCCTCGTTTGAAGTTGCAGCTTAAATCCCACGGCATAAATAAAACCTTGTGTGAAAACTGATCACTGTGTGCACATGTAGATCTTTAGCTCGTTCTTCCCGGGCTGACGGCGAGCTGTTTCACGGGTCGTTAACCCACAGTGAGCTGCAGGTAGAGGAGCGGCGCTGTCGACTCGAGGCACGCCTGACAGGACACCAAACAGATTAGAGTCATCAATCTGAGCAATCAGAGTCCCGTCAGGCCTGCTCACACCAGAACCACCCAGGAGCCTCCCTGTGGAGGAGTGGAACCACCAACCCTGTCAGTGTTAGTGCCTTGGTCCGATGGCACAACAACACGAGGAATCTGTGTTTCATAAAGAACCAAACATAAAACTACCTGCTCTCCAGGTGAGGTTAAATATAGAAGTGAAGTGGAAGTAAACTCTCTCTCCGTTCCCAGCGTTTGTGACTGACATGAACATCTGTGTTAGAAAATATCTGTGTTTTGATAAAAAGTCTCAGCTACATGTTCAATCACAAGTTCAATGTTAGCTGAGTTAATATGAGCAGAGCTGCAGCAGAGTTTGCAGATCAGGTGGATGAGCTCTGAGGCCTCAGTAAACAGGCTGCTGAAGCCTCATATGAAGTTTTCAATATATTTCTGGAGTGATCTTTAATGTCCTGTAGACCTGGAGGAATAATGTGAGCATCTGATGTTTTGTGTCCACTTCAGAAGAAACAAGCTGTTAACACAACTGTATGATGATATCAATTGTTTTGTTTGTTTTGTTCATCACCACAGTATTTTACTCTACTTTCATATCTCCATTGTTCTGTGGTTTTATGATAATGAAAAATATTTCAGTTACACTGTAAAAGCCTAATAAGACTTGAAAATTAGCAACTGCTACAAACTCTCTGTGCATCACGTCAGTTTCAGGTGACTACAGTCCCTCACATTCACTGAATAAGTGCACTGAACAAATCAACGAGTGTCAGAATCTTCTACAACAGAAAAAAGTGCTCACTTTGACTCCATGACACTAAAATCTACAAATCAAGACAGAAATCTTGGTGTAGTTATAGACTTGGATGTAAAGTTTACCAGCCACATGAAGGCAATTACAAAATCAGCTGACCACCATCTGAAAATCATTGTGAGGATTAAAGGATTTCAGTCCAAACAGGACACAGAAAAACTTATTCATGCATTTATTTCCATCAGCTGTGACAGTGTCTTCACACTCACTGACACCAGTCACCCCGTTCCTAACATCACTGCTCTGACCTCCTGTGTGTCACAGGACAGTTAAAATCCTACCACTGGTCTATGAAGCTCTAAATGGTCTCTGATCTGGTTCACTCAGTGATCCCAGAACCAGAACCAGGTGAAGCAGCTTCGCTCTGCTCCTCACCTGTGGAACCAGCTTCCTGAACACCTGAGATCTGCTCAGACTGTCAGCTCAGTAACGACATCACTGTCTGCTGCAGCTCACCTATAAATTACAAACATACCATCTTTTTAATCTTGTGTCATGTTTGTGTTTGCTTGTCTTTCATGTCTTTTATCACTGCAGCACTTCTGTTAAAACAGTGTCCTAAGTTTCTGACCTGATTTTATCCATCTTGATATGATTTAAATATTTGTATTTATTCTAATGTTCTTTTATTTTAACCTCATCTTAATGTTCTATTTCTAATGTATTTCCATGTCTCTGTGAAAGACTTTCACCTGCCTTGTGTCTGACTGGTGCTGTAGAAATAAACTTGCAGTTGTTTGAACTATGTGACATTGTACTGTCCCTCTAAAAGAAATAAATAAACTAAACTAAACTAAACATGCAGCAACATGATGACTGGTGTTGTGGTGATGAGTCTCGGCCCAGTGCTCCCTCTCTCTCCGCTCAGTGTTTGGTCTCCTCCAGCTCCTCTGCGTTCACCTGCTGCTCTGACTGAGTGTCTGCTGAGAGCAGGTAGAGGACAGAGGCTGTTTACAGCTGCTCCTCTGGAAACAGTGAAGTTGTGTTGACAGATGAACACTGAGCTGAAACTGACTGTGAAGCCGAGGCAGCTTCAGATTCAGATCATTCTGAGGTTTCTCTGTAGGATCATCACGACCTTTCACATCTCAGATATCAGTCTTATAAAAACATCTGTTCTAATCACAGACTGGAAAAATCTGATAATTAGATAATTAGAGGATAACGAGTCACAGTTCAGCTGAGATGCTGCCTTTCTCAGCAGCTACAATCGGGGTGTCTGTGCTCATGTTCATGTATGTTAACGTGTGTGTTTGAGGCAGTAAACAGGGAGGCGGTCGGGTAGCGCTGCGTGTCAGGAGCCTGGAGGTTGCTAGGCAACGGCAGGGAAGGCATGTGCTACTGCAGGGGTTCCTCACATCTGCCCAGAACATGATGCTGCTGTTTATGCAGGTAAATCTCTCCACATCGACACGCTGCCTCGTTCACACACAGATTTATAAAAAGATGCACACGTGTGACAGAGTCCGACAGCAAACCTGACATCAACAGAAACACCACCACAGTCTGAGACGAGGGAGACTCCAGCTCGTCGTTCTAATCTGATACGACCCACAGCTGCTGAAAGCTCTGGAACATTCACCAGCTCTGTGTGTGTGTGTGTGTGTGTGTGTGTGTGCGTGTGTGAGAGAGTGTGTGTGAGAGTACGTCCCCGATTCCTCAAGATGTAACAACACAGTGATCTCACATTTAGACGTTGAGCTCTGACACATTTAGCTCTAACGTAACAACCAGCTCACAACTGCTGCTGCAGCCTTATCAACAAATCACCTCTGATCTCCATCTCTCACACACACACACGCACACACACACACACACACACACACCTCATGTTTCCACTTATTTATCTGAGGATGATGCTGAAACCAAACGGGGCTGTGGATGAGGTTTTGAGACGTGCGGTGGAGAATGAGCCCAGATGTGAGGGGTTCTGCAGGGATCCTGATCCAGCACATGACGCAGCAGCAGCAGCAGCAGCAGCAGCAGCAGCAGCAGCAGCAGCAGCAGCAGCAGCAGCAGCAGCAGATCTCCTGTTGCAACTTTTCCACATTTGCCTCATCCAGCAGCGTCACATCCACAGCAGACGGACCGATCAATACATTTACAACAACACACACCAGTCAGAGTAGTGCATGACCATATGTACACACGCTGTAGAAAATGACTCACACTACACAGTGCAGCGGTGCAGCACCTCCCCCTACGTCCTCACCTTTAGGAGGATTTTTTTTTTTTTTTTTATGAATGGGAGGGAGCTGGGAGGGAGCTGGGGGGTAGGGGGTGACCTACCAGTAGGCGCCGGTGGAGCCGCTTGGTTCTCCTCAGGGTGCCCATGATGCGGCGGCCCATCTTTTTGGCGTACCACACAGAGTTGAGCATGCTGCTTGTTGCTGCTGCTGCTGTTGCTGTGGTGAAGGTGGAGGTGGTGTGTCGCCTCCTCTGCGCCTTCTCTCGCTCCTGCAGCAGGCTGCGGGGTGGCAGAGGTGGTGCTGGCTGGAGAGCAGACAATGGGAGGGGGGCTTCACTCCACCTTGTGTCCCCCCCTCCTTCCTCTTTCTCCTCTTCCTCACAGACACAAACAGGGAGGCTGCAGAGGAGCTGATGTAGGAGCTGATGGAGGTGCTGCTTCCAGGGGGGGAGCAACAGAGCAGAGAGGAGCTGAGACACACTGAGGTCGTCCTCCTCCGGTTAGTTTATGAGCAGTGGCGGCGGCGGTAGACGTGAGCCGGTAAACGGTCGCTGTTAGATGCTGGAGTTGACTGGTAGAAGAGAGAGAGGAGCCTCGGGGGGCAGATTAACCTGCCGGGGTGAGAGAGCATCGCTGAGCAGGCGGAGCGAGAGCAGCTGGTCGTCCAGCCTCCGTCTGTCTGAAGCAGACAGCAAACAGCAGACTGCAGGGCTGACGACAGGACGGAGAGACGAGAGAGTGTGTGTGTGTGTAAAGAGAGAGCAGACAGAGAGGAAGTTAGTCCTCTGATCTCTTCTCTCTGCAGCTCCTTCCTCCTCCTCCTCCTCCTCCTCCCTTCTGGTTCTCAGCCCCGGGAGGGGGGGGGGGGGGGGGGTCCAGCTGACCTCTGTCCTACTTTAGTCCTCAGACTTTGAGTCCCTTTCTAAAAATGAGTCAGCAGGGGAAACTCGCAGCAGAAACTGCTGAGTTATCAGGGCTGTGATGGACGGCGTGGTGATGTGTAGAGTTACGACGGCTGATTGGACTCCGTGAACTTCACTGAGGCAGCTCGTGTTCGTGAGCAGTGACTTTACTAGTTAGTTAATCCTGTGCGCAGCTCTGGAGCCAGTGATAATGAGGCAAATACAAAAAACTATCAAATAAAAATACAGTTGGAAAAAATAAAGAAATTAAATGAATATAAAATGTAAATATTGAAAAACAATAAATTAAAAATATAAGAATTACATCCATCCATCCATTTTCTTCTGCTTATCCAAGGTCAGGTCGCGATGACAGCAGCTGAAGGAAAGTAAATCAGATGTCTATGCAGAAATGTTTCCGGCTCCTCTTGGGGATCCCGACGGGTTGCCAGGCCACATGAGATATATATTCTCTCCAGTGAGTTCTCCGTCTACTCTGAGGCCTCCGACCAGTTGGACGTACCTGGAGAACCTCCACTGGAGGGCGCACAGGAGGCCCTGTAAACAGATGCCTGAACAATCTCAACAGGCTCCTTTCAACGTGAAGGAGCAGCAGCTTTACTCCTAAAGACGTCAGAGCTCCTCATCCTGTCTCTAAGGCTGAGTCCAGAGACCCTGAAGAGGAATCTCGTTTCAGCCACTTGTGCCCACGATCTCATTCTTTTGGCGCTCATGACCACAAGTGAGGGTTCAGAATGAAGACCAATCAAGTGTGATGCCTTCCAGCTCAGTTCCCTCTTTACCACAACAGGACAGAACAACACCCGCTTCACTGCTGATGCTGCACCAATCCATCCTACTCTCACCCTGAACAAGACCCTGAGGTACTTCACTCCTTCACTCGGGGCAGAAACTCCCAACCCGAAGAGAGACTCCACTATTTTCAGGCAGAGAACCATGGTCTCAGACTTCACAGTCAAGTGTGATGCAGTTGGGATGAGGGTCAGCATAAGAATTAAAAAACAAGTATAATAAGATTTAATTCCTTTGTATTATGTTTTTATATCACTTTGATGTTTAGGTTGAGCTTGAAAAAAAAAAACAAAAAAAACATGTATCTCAGATGACAGTTAGAATAAGGATTAATTCCAAAACACTGATTACTACAAATAAACATTCAAAAGCTTCTCATACACAAGGCTCTACCCTGGGTCCACCGCTTTTCAGAGTTTATATGTTGCCAGTTGGGGTCATAGTCCCCCGGAAAAGTACTGATTTACTCACTATACAGATGACACCCAATTCTATATAGCTGTTGATCCTGAGGACCTGAGCCCCATTTACTCCAAGGACTCAGGAGAAGCCAAGACAAAACAAGAAGAGGGGCTACTTCTGTCGCATGGGCCTGCTTTGGGTATGGGAGGTCTGACGCAGACCAGGAGTCTGTACTTTGCAAATTATGCGGCAGACTGGTTCCCACAACAGACTCAAACACCACTAACCTATTTTACCACCTACGCAGGAATGATTCTCCGGATGAGAGCCACAAAACTACTGTCGACTGCTCAAAACAAACCCCTGATGCAGACGCCACAAGACGCCACACCATACGGTAAAGAATCACAATGAGGGAAGGAGACCACGGCTGCTGCTGCAGCTTACCTCTGCAAAGACAGGGCTTCAATTAACACGGTCGAGAAATGGGGTTTTTGTGAGTTCTTAACACTCAACCCAAGGTACACAACGCCAAGCCAACATGTAAAGCAGTAAGAAACAGGCCTTTCCATGTCGTCTTTCATATAAAGTATTTATTCACTGAATTTACAGAAACTGTTCTACATCATGATACGTATTTTTATCTGGATATGAAATGACCCGTATCAGGATATGAGATTTTGGTCACATGGACAAACAATATCATAAGGGAACAGTCTGATTAAGAATTTCTTTTAAGGCGGTAGGCAAGTCGTCTTATAACCAGGGTCCTAATCAGGGCCAATATAACATCAATATAATTTTGTCACCTGAGCTGTAATATTCTAGAAATTTCTACAAAAGCTTGGTGGAGGAGTTCATATCAATGACACTGATACTGAGTTTTATTATATAAATATATTGGATTATATTGGAATTTTGTCTGAACACTTCTGTAAATGTTATTCATCAATCTGACACTGTCCAAAAGTCAATATATGAAACAAGAAACCACATCCTACTGTTCCTTCCCTGCCTGGAATATGCAGCCCTAACATCCCATGATTTCCCTGATATTCCATGATCAACTGGAACTCTGCTGGCTATAAATAGAGCTGGCCTGCCCTCCCAGCATCCTTTGCTGCAGTTGGGAATGAAGTGTAGCAGAGATGAGACGATGGAGAAGAAGCATTAGTGACAAGTCATTTCATGGCCTCTGAATCCTTTGTCTTAGTGCTAAATATACATCAGAGCTGCTGTAAATCTTTCTGTTGGGAACAGAAGGCCAGCTATTCTGCATTTTACTATCACCCCCCACTCCAACCACAACTCCTCGAACCCTGTTACAGAGAGCCTCACTAAATCTGTCCTTGTCCTTCTCTGCAGGTTCAACCCCCTCCTCCTCCTCCTCCTCCATTTTCCTGCCGTCAGGATTTTCTTTGTCGACATTCATCTCTTGTGTTGCCATGGTGCTGCTGAGGAGAGCAAGCGAGAGGCGGAGGAAGAGATGAAAAAATGAAAGGAATAATAAAAAAAGGAGTGTACAGTACGTCCTCCCAGCCATCAGCGTCTTTCTGGGATGTAAGGATCCATTCATTGCGATATGGTGGCGGAGGTGTTGGAGATAGCTGCCTGCTGACGTCAGGCCGGGGACAGGCGGCAGCCACAGATCAAACGCGTCGGAAACAATGAAGAGCAGGATGTGGAGATTTCACCACCAAAGCCTGTCACTGTGAGCAGAAGCCTCACCGCCGGAGCAGGTGATTGTACCGGAGGTCCTGCTCAGTGACCAAACAGTCGTCCAGTTGCTGTGTTTGGTCTCACGTGAAGTACGACTGTCAAGTAGACCAAACACTGCTCAGAGTTAATCTACTTTAAAACTACAGTAATTTCACAGCACGTCAAATGTGCAACATGCCCAACATGCTAAGCTTAGCCTGTTAATATACCATTTCAGTTTAGCCTGCTTACATTTGTTAATTTGCAGTAATAGCAGCTGATGATGATGGGAACGTCATTAGTTCTGCAGGTGTTTGATCATAAAACCAAAGTATTGGACCAATTCAAATGTGACCTGATGATGGCGCTATATGAAAAATCAGAGCATCACCACAGTTACTTAAGTTCATCCTGAGGGGACCATGAACCTCTGGACCATATTTCATCACAATCCATCCAACAGATGTTGAGATATTTCACTCAGAGCCTCAAAGGTCTGAGTAAAACAGGAAAAGTCAGAGATCAAAGTCAGTAGGATTCATCCTCTGGGAGCAGTGAACATCTAAACTAAATATTGTGGCAATCCATGACATAGATGCTGATGTTCACAAAATGAGTGAATGCTTTCACTAATTTTGCAAGTAATATCAAATTAAAACTTAATGGTGGTGCTACAGGAAAAGTCAGTAAAGAGCAACAGTAAGGTTCCTTGTCTGAGGATCATGAATGTCTTAGGGATGCAGCTAACGAGGGTTTCCCCAGTTAACCAATTATTCTACTAGTGTGCAAAATGTTTCATAATTTTCGGCAGAAATTATAAATGTAAATATATCATTTCTGACAGCCCAACTCTTAAACGTCGCAATAATTTTCTGCTGATTTGACTAAAAGTTGCAGCTCTAGAACGTTTGTACAACATTTAATGGAGATCCATCCAGAGAGGCAGAGAGACCCAGAGCCAAGCTGCTAAAGTCTCAGAGTTGTGCCTTTATGTTTCCCAAAGCATCCTGGATTTCACATTTATTATTACAGCAAAACTGAAGGAAAACACTCAGCAAAACTCAAACCACAGCAGGACAAATACAATCTACCAGATCACCTTCATCCTTTCAAGGGAAATACTTCAACAATTTTAGGAAATTTCTTGCCAGAGGGTCGATCAGAATATCGACACCACTCCGAGCTCAGAACAGTTCAAGCGATACTAAAACCACAAACTGTTCTTTTCTGTTTTCATGTGTTTGCTCATATTAAACAAGTGAGACACAACATGTTAATGAGCGACTTCCAGAGGTGTTTTATTTTAGAGGAAGACTGAGCCAGGCTAGCTGTTTCCCTCTGCTTCCAGTCTTTATGCTAAGCTAGGCTAACCACAGCCTGACTCCGTCTCTGCATGACCCTGCTCTGGACCTGTGACACAGCCTGGTGTTTCCTACAGGTACGAAGCATTCAGTTTAACACCACACCAATAAAACAGCTTGAAGCGTGTCTGAGGATGTGGAACAGGAAATAGTCAGTGGGTTTTCTTTGAATATAGATGAAGTAGATCCAGGAGGAGATGAACTCTTTTAAAATGGACAAACATTTGATGGAGATATGAAGAATGTGACTGTACAGAAAAATGAATAGTTTTTCAGCAGTGCTGAAGTGATACTGAAGTTTAGGTTGGCATGATAACAGCGCAGCAGGGTGGGAGGGGAGGGGGCGTTACCTGGATCGGGGGGTAGGGGTTGGAGGAGCAGGAGGGGACGGGGCTGTCCTCTCCGTGGGGGTAGAGGGTGGAGGGCGTAGGGGAGGGGAGCTCCGGGTGATGCTGTCCTAACGTTGAAGAGCCGTCAAAGATGCACTCCAGAGATGCTACCTACAGGATACAGTAGGGGGGGGGAGACGGCGTCTCGGATTGGTTAAATCACCCACATCCTGACACATCTCATCTCATGATCAGGTTAGTTTGTGGGTGACTGCCTGAACAAAAGCCACTACATTACATACACAACATTTCCTTCTCCTCTGATAATCAATACTCATGCAAAGAAAAAACCCTGTAGCCACAGCTGCTTTAGTGTCAACCAACAAACAGCTACAGGGTCAGTCTGATGTTACTCCACATTTTATCTATTGTGAATAAATTTCATGTGCAGAGTCAAACCAACAATGTGGTAGACATCACAAATACAAAGCTTCATTTTGTAATAAGGCTCCGTAATTTCCTCAAACAGCTGCTCACTGGAGGAAGCTTTTGTTAGGGACTATTTCCAGAGGCAGATTAATCCACATTTGCTGCGGTAGTGAGTGTTTGGCGCAGCAGGACGGTGTGTAAGGGACTGAACATGTGTGCTACACACACAACAGCTGTCAGCAGGAGACATTTAGTGCTGCTTTGGATCTGCACATGAGATTTGTTGATGAGAAGAAAAATACAGGTTTTCACCTGAATTATTGTTTAACATCACATCAGCTTTAATACATAAAGAGAGGTGGTGGTTGCTGTTCTTATCAAGAGACAGAGGAAAAGAGACAGAAATATTAGGACAGAGTTCAGGCTGAATGAGACAGGAAGTGAGAGACAGGAGGAGGACAGAGGAGGAAGAGGATAGAGGACAGAGGAGGAGGACAGAGGAAGGAGAGGACAGAGGACAGAGGAGGAGGACAGAGGAAGGAGAGGACAGAGGAGGAAGAGGACAGAGGAGGGAGAGGACAGAGGAGGAAGAGGACAGAGGAGGGAGAGGAAAGAAGAGGACAGAGGAGGGAGAGGAAAGAAGAGGACAGAGGAGGACAGAGGAGGAGGGAGGAGGAGGACAGAGGAGGACAGAGGAGGAGGGAGGAGGAGGACAGAGGAGGAGGGAGGCTTGGTTGCAGAGACAGAGCTGGGTCTTGATGATAGGACACAGAAAGACCAGCTGATCGCTAACAGCACCACCAGGGTCCTGGAGAGAGACTGAGGCCGACAGGTGGAGCAGAGGAGCTGGGACCAGACTGGTGCAGGTCTGATCCACATGTTTTAGTATAAACGTCTATTTTAAAGTCAGTGTATCATCAGCATCAGCTGCTGCAACTAATGATTACTTTCATCATCATTAATCTGCTGATTATTTCCTCAATAAATCATTTGGTCTATAAAATGATAAAACATCACATTTTCTCTTTACCTTCACTTTGCTTGTTTTTCCAGAAGATGAAAGAGTTTTAATTTAATGCAGCAAATCCTCACATCTGATTATCTGATTGTCAAAACAGCTGATGATCAGTTTTCTGTCGATCGACTCATCAATTAAAATAATTCAAACAGTAAAGACAAATTAAAATATAAAATTCTAAATTCTAATGTTACTTTGGTCCAATAATCAGCTGTAAATAGAACAACATGTATGAAAATGCAGGAGCATCATGTTGTTTTTCTATTGGTTTCTATTCTTACGACACTTTTTCTTGATTCTTTAATTAGTGTGTTGTGTCTGTTTGCCTTTTTAAACAGGAGTCATTCTATCAGCATCACCTCTGACAGGTTAGTCTCATCAGCTCTGAAGGCCGCGGTAACACACGCGTGTAACGTGTGGATATTGTCTGCCGTGTTTTACCCTCGGCCTCGACACGCTCAAGAGTCGTCACTGTGACAGATGCAGGGAGCGAGAGGCAGGAGAGTGAGAGAGAGGGCGGATGATTCCATTAGAACCCGAGCTGCTGCAGTCAGGACTCAGCCTCAGAGCGACGCTCCACCAGGTGAGCTTCCGGGGCGCCACCAAAATCATACTCATTTATAAAAATACGTTTTTCTTTTTTCCCACAAAATGAACTCAGAAACAGGTGAAATTTAATTCACCACAATGTCAGATTTGATCACTTTCTGTAAGATACTACAATAATTTCATCTTTAATGGTCCTAAACTTTTTCACTTGTGACCAAAGCAACATCTTGCAAACCCTGAACATTAAATCTGGAGCATTTTCCCTGTGAACCTCTCACCACCTCTGAAGACTCTACCCCCGCCTCGTGTGAAGAGCACTCACTGATTTAAGAAGAAGATGCTTCTGCAGTGCGTCTCTGTCACACGTCGGTCCGTCTTGCCACCACACGGTGGCAGCAAAGCTCCGCCGTGCAGCAGAGAGCGGCGAGAGCTGAGCAGCTTCTCCTGCTCTCGTGTCCTCAGCAGCGTGAGAGGGTTTGAAGCATCAGCTCTCAGATAATCTGCACATTGGATTAATGACTGAACTGTGACACAGTGATACAGAGCTGCTGAAACAGACCCCACATCATGTCTGAAATGATTTACTAACATGAACCTGTGTCAAAAATCAAACTAATGACTGAGTTGAAAATAACTGAATAACCCATCTACCATTTTGAAAATCGACTCTGTAGATGACACAACTTAATGACTTTTTTTTTATATTTAATATTTTACACACTGTGAGGTTAGGCACTGTTGCATTTGTGTTTAAATATCTCATTAAAACACATTAACTTACATTATCTTATTTGAACCGCATGTGTTTTTATTATGTTTTGATCTTTTAAATTTTTTTGGCTGTATGTTTTTTGAAAACTAGTTTTTGTGCAATTGTTTAATTAAATTGTTTATCGCTGTTTTTCTGACGTGTTTATTTTTCAGTCTGTAGGACGTCATGAAGAAAAATGCTCATCACAGCTTCTCAAAGCTTTAAGTGATGTTAAATTAATTTGGTTTAAAAAATAGCTTCACATGTTTAGTTTTTCACTTTTCAAAGGAAAATTTAAAAGAAAAAGAACAAATCTGAGCAGTAGAAGTCAACAGATCCTCACTTTTAGTCTCTAGTATCGGTCAAACTCCAAAAACACTGGATCCTACATTTCCCATGATGCACCTTGATAACATCTATTTCTTAAACCTCAGATTTTCTCAAACCTCAGATTTTCTCAGACTTGATGAAGCTCCTCAGGGGACACAGAGGGTTAAGTACCTGTTTCCACAGGTTGATGAGTAACTGATTAAACTGGTGGGCTGCTCCTTTAACGAACAGCACAAACAGCCACAGGGACTGAACTGATGTGACACAAACAGTTGAATGTGACAGTCTGAGCAGCGACAGACAGACACAGCGGCAGCTGACAGGAGCAGCATGGAGGACGGCATAAACAGGAATCTGAGTCACGTGACCGAGAGGACGCCAAATTCTCCAGGTTGAGCCTCCAGAAAGTCACAGCGACCACCTGACGACCAGGCCGTTATTTTACAGGATCAGAGAGCGAGCAGAGTCTACACAGCTACACACAGGAATCAAAGACGAGGGGGCTGTCGATATCCATCTCCTCACCTCCAGGACAGGTGCACAACACCTGTCGTCAGGTGCTTAGTAACTAACTGACTCACTGACAACAGATCCATTATTTTGACGGGTCTGGACACAGTGTTGACACAGTGTTCTTGGAAGATTTGTGACCTCTAAACAGAGACACACTGCACATGACACATCCTGAGTTGACATGCAGGTTGCAGCGCCTCCTAGAAGCTGCAGCGTTCATTACAGCCACAAACAAAATCCTGATGATTTGTCTCTCCTTCAAGTGGTGGAGCTAAAAATGTGAAGTTTGTCCTGAAGGTGACGCTGGAGGAAAGGTCAGGGGGTCACTGAGAAGCTATGACTTTTGACCTGAGAGATTTATTTCCTTAAGGAACTGCTAGTGCAGCTCACCTGGTGTTTACCTGCTGGGACTGTACGGTTGGAGGGTCAAACAGGAAGCTGACTGGAGGAATTTGACTGGCGGGGTGGTAACGTGTGTGATGTCATCGTGACAGGAGACAGGTGCGAGATACAACAGGTACAGATGTGTATGAGCCTCACAGCAGCTACAGCGTTTTAATGAACCACATGTAGGCAACACAGACAAGCAACAACCCTCATCCTCCCTCCCTCTGTGTGTGTGTGTGTGTGTGTGTGTGTGTGTGTGTGTGTGTCAGAATCAACTCACAAACAATTAAAGTAAACACACAAGGTGTCCTGACCCCGGATTGTGTGACTGTGTCATGACAAATACACAGAAACATATTCACTGGTAAATACACAGAGATAAACACAGAGAAAGACACATCTGACTTTACTGGCTTCTCAAGAACTATTCTCCATTTTCAAACTGTTATCTCTGTGACAGCTCTATAATAGAGCTCTATGCATGAAAAAGTGAAAGCTAAAATTCATCACTTTTTCAAAGGAGTCTGGACCTTGTTATTTTTGCTGTTATTCTGCAGCTGAAATCAGAGAGGGACAGTGAATTGACTCCGTCTGTCCTCATCTTTGGGGAATGATTTTAAAAATCACACTTCAGTTAGGAAAGTGATGTGTGCTCAGTTTCAGAACAGCAGAGGAGTTTTGTTTAACGTGTGCAGCTTTCAGAATAAAGAGATGTCGATTTGCTGCTCTGGAGGTCAAGACTCTATAAAGGGTCAGTAAAGTCTTTCAGAGACAGAGAGTTAAAGACAGGAAACAAAGCCGACTGTGTCCTACCTTCATAGGTGAGATGTGGGCGTGGGTGACGTATCCGTGCACATTCTCGATCTGGGAAAGGTTCTTCTCCGCTACCTGGACCAGCTCGGCCCCCCCCACGTCCTCCGTCAGCTGGGGGGAGCTCTGGTCCTGGGGGGACGAGTCCTCATCGTGGTGCCTGTACTTCTGCAACAGGGAAATACACAAAGAGAAGAACAAGGTCATCAACAGAGCTGATGCTGGTGTTAATGCCCTTAGCACTGACTGACAGGTGCAGGCCCCACCACTGGGCTGGTGGGACCTGAGAGCTGTTACACGACAGCTCTGACAGGCCTCCTCTCCGGACAAACAGCTGCTGAGGCTCGTGGGTATTGTAGTATTACAGATGTGTCAGAAACACAGTGTAAATAATTTGATCAGGTGGTCAGAACATGAACTTCTTCGTCTCTATGTTCAGTAAGATGGAGGATGTTGTTTAAAGAAACAGACTCAGCTCTTTCATTACTGACAGAACTTAGACTCTTTTACAGAGGACAGAAACGATGCTGATATCTTCCCGTCCTCTCGTCTGTGTAGGTCCACACACATCAGTCTGCTCTGAGCTGCGGCCTTCACATCTGGATGAGTCAGAGCTCTGAGTCTTACTCATCTGTTTCCTGGCTGCAGGAGGAGAGAGGTTCCTGCTGACAGGTGAATGACTCGACGCTCCTGAACAATGCAGTTACATAACAAGACTCATACTGAGTGATGGACAGAAGAGAGAGGCTGCTCAACAAATTACAGAAGGTGTAACAGTCAATGGATAAGTTGGATTAGTTTATATTAGTTATTGCAACTTCCAAATTTACTGTTATTAATCTATAAATATTTCATATTTTCATATATTTCAGAGCTCCAGTCGTTTGGAAACATCAGTAAACACGAGTGTTTTGGATTTTGCTTGTGAGTTAACACTGATCCTGCCTTGATTCAGTTGGAGGTTTCACCATACGACACCCGGACAGATTAGTGAAACCCTGTGATGCAGCCACTTCAAAGAGTCGCTAATCTGCGTCTGAACGGGATTATCCTGCGTCTGATTGGCCGTGGGCCGGATCAGCCGGCAGGTTGGAGGCTGAGCTTTTACAGTCCGGTGAGGGGCGGGTCGGCTTGGAGGAGAGCCGTCGCCTAGCAACCGCCGACTGAGGCATCACCGGACACCGCGCAACCACACATCCATACGCGGCGCAGCCCCCGCCTGCATCCGAACAACTACAACAGACAGAGACGATCCACCAACACATCCTGAGTATTTCTGTCCTCTGAGAATCAACTTCACTCTGTCCTGATGCCAAGAACTGGTCCCTCTGAGGGCGCGCGCACGCGCGCACGCGCACACGCGCACACACACACTCACAGGCAGCCGTTGAGGTTTAGTTTTGTGTTTTGGGTGAACTGGTCCTTGCTCTGCATCAACAGGTTTATTTTCCGTCAGAGGGAAGACGTCTCTTCTTCCCACTGTGATGGAGCAGTTTGCACTGAGCCAACTAACAGTGTGTGAAGGGCAACGTCTCCATTCATCACAGGCTGAGAGGCTGAGAGCTGCCAGCCGACTGATGGAACATTTGGTTAATTCATGAAGGACGACGGCAGCTGCCAGACAGGCGGCCGCAGAGAACGCCTGCACAGTCCGAGGTGTGAACCAGACACATTCTTACATTTACATTTGTTCATGTGGGTGGAGGTAAAGTTTAGTGTGAACCCATCCGTCCTGATGTGACCAACAGAGAGAACATGAACAACCTGGAGGATAAAATACATCACATAACAGGTCATGTTGCTTCTGTGAACTGTCTGAACACAAGCACCTTTGTCTAAATCAATCCTTGTGTTTTTATCTTCTCATCTTCACTGCTGAGTAAAGTGGAAATGATTGAAAATCACCTCAACACTTCATACTTCACCTTCTTCCATGTGCTGTGTTTACGATCACAGCCTGTCCTGCTGCAGCAGTTCAGAACACACGATCAGAAATATGTTCTGTAGAATCATCGAAGAGAACAGTATCTACAGAAACAGTGAGGGACTATGTGGAACATGTGAAATCGATGTTTCCTTGTGTGTCATATGACTCTGACATGTTTTCTCTCTTATGAGATGTGATAAGATGTGAATTATGCATCACAGGTGAAACTGTCCAAAAACCACATGAAGCTACAGTGTAAGTGGTTTTTCACATGTGATCGATGCTGCACAGAAACCAAATAAAACCTTGTTTCCAGAAAAAAAGCTTCACAAATAGTCAAAAGCAGCTTCTGTAATCAGGACATCATAGAGCTTGTCACAGATTTTCATGATGCATTCACTTTCACCTCCTCTCACAATCCTAATTTTCCAGAATCAGTCAGTCAGAGCTCTCAGAGCTTCTCGGTTGGACAAACCTACATCTTCTCCATCGCTCCGTCATCAGAGCGATGTGAGTCTTGTGTGGTTTAGAAGCTGAAGTTAAGTATTTACAGCTTTTAATCAGCTCCACAAGCTTCTTCTAAAGAAACGTGGTCAGAATCCCACGATGGTAAAACACTCTTCACTGTCTCTTCCAGAGAGGAGGCAGTGAACTGTCTCTGAGAGAACAGCGTGTACACACAGACTCAAAATATCCTCCGTCTCAGACAGTATCTTCACTATCAGACAGAAACCAGAAAACAACCAGTTTATAATCTCAGACTGTGATCTGCTGTGTGTCTGTGATCCAGGCTGAGAGCAACTCAACACTCAATCTGCTTTTTATTGTTATTAAATTATATGTGTGGTCTCAGATCACAGATTCAAAAAGTAACCCAGTAGTCAGGGTAGCTGCTCCCCCTCGTTTCCAGTCGTTATGCTAAGCTAAGATAACTGACTGAAGCTTCATATTCACCATACAGACATAAGAGTAGGATAAGAACAGCATCAGGAGAGTCCCGTTACTAATGAGGAGGTTTCTAATGATATTTCCTTTCCTTTGGTTTAAAATGTTAAGTATGAGAACAGGGGAAAAATGTTTTAGTGCTTTGACGGTGGTTCAACCTGAGCGCAGTGTTTTTGCACCTACCAAATCCAAACCTTCATGGAAGACCGGACACGTTGTTGCAGAACACCTGAGCAAGTCGTCAACAAATCAGCTGGAGCTCCGCTAATTAAATCTACTGTGAGCTCAGCTGTTAAGTGTACAGACAGAGCACAACGTTACTCAGAGGCTGTACTAATCACATGCTGTCAATCACTTTATCAGAGGATGTCTGACTCATTTTCCTACAGTACAAGCTGGGTTTGACTCTCACAGTCTGTTTGACGGAAGCTGCCACTTTCTCCAGCATCACAGTTCAGAGGAACTGGCTTCACCAAGAACCTCTGAAATTAAAAAGTAAAATCTGTTAAATTCTTCATGGACTTCTGTGTGAAGCAGATCAGCAGCCTGCATGTGAATCCTGTGGCTCATTATAACTCAAAGGTTCATGTTCTCACCACTGCTGAAGTGTTTCTGAGAGGCTGACATTAAAGACCTAATAGTCTAATTGATAATGTACTACTGGTATTGATCGAAAGCTCCATAACAGCTACTTAATGGTCCATCAAGTCAGACTGTTGTTTCCATCTTTGGTTGTTGGAGTGCTGAGGAAATATGGAGGTTTTCTGATGTGAGGATTCGTTAGTTTTGAGACTGTTGTCCTTCAGTCCGCAGAAAACATCAGCTGAACATTAACAAATACAGATGGAAAGTTTCCTGAGACGTTTGTGTGAAGCCTGAGCTGCGTCTACAGTAATCATCCACGATGACGGCCCTGCTTTCATTACTGGTTTAATTACTGGGGGATTCCACTGGGGCAGAGGCCACAGATTAACACAGGAAGGCAGATTACACCATAGGAGTCAAGATGACCTCCAACCAGTGGTTCTACCACAGCCTGATAATTTAATATCATCCATTACAGGCTATCACCATGTGCTCGCTGCTGGACATCTTAAATCCTTGAGAACATAAACACTGGACTGGGACAGCTGGGATGGGACTGGATGCAGGACCCGGAGGGGACCTGGACCGCCAGGCCATCACTCTTTACTCATCACTGTGAACAGTAGGTTACATCAGCAGTGGTCAGACGGAGGACAGCTCTTCTGCCGAGGCTGTGACTCAGAGCTGATGTTCCAGAACAGATACAAATGCTCAAGGATCAGTTTGTGGGGTTGAATACTGGGAACTACAGTTTCATGTATTTCTCTTCTTTGTGAAATTCATACTTAGGGGGTCAATCAGCTGTTTCCACCCTGTAATATGTCAGTGTAATATGACCACAGAGATTCAGGATTCCTGATGAGTTTATGTCTCAGTCTCTAACTTCAAGTCTTCTTCAAAACAACATGATGTTTAGTTTTTAAATTATGCTCCATTCAGAGGAAAACAGACCATAAAGCAGGGGATGCATTAGGGCGGGGCAGAGGACAGAGCAGGTCAGCTCCACCCCTCACTCCTCCTCAGCTGCACCTTCTCCTCCAAATATGGTTTTTTCTGGTTTCAAAAAACCAAGATGGCGACGGACAAATTACAAACTGGAGGCTTCAAAACAGCAGCTCACAAACCAGTGGGTGATGTCACGGTGAGTCGACAGCTGATATGGACTGTGGGTTGGTTTCAGTAGTTGAAGCTTTCATTACAGGCCACTGGTTGTTGTAATTGTAAAAGTTGTATGTTGTAAAAGTTTAATTATATGTAATTCAGACAAGTTTGTTTTGCTTAGTTCAATGAAAAATGTGATGAGTGAACTGATCAGAGAGATGTGAAGTTAATGAATCTGCTCCAGATGTGAACACAAACAACTAGTAAAGGAGGATCCCAGGTGAAGATGTTGTCCACACTCTGGGTGATTCAGGCAACACGGATTTAATTTGCTTTGTTATAAATTTCCTCCCTGAACCCTCATCACTCGCCATGAAGTCACCTGATTGGTCACCTGCCAACCTCATGTTCACTACACACATCACAAATCATTTCACCTCCCTCCAGGACTTCAAGTCTTCAGCTAACCTTTGTCCACAGCGTCCCTTTCTACAAAGACACAAACATGTACAACGGCTCGGGCTGAATTTTGCATGTCCACAGCGCGGCAGATGGAGAAGCATCAGGAGGCTTCAGGCGATCTGAGCCGTCACGACACTCGAAGGGAAAACAACCACGAAGACAAAGAAGCTCAGGACGAGCAGCTGAGAGCAGGAAGTGAGAGGAACAGCCAGGTTACAGGTTCAGCTCCCTCTGCGGGTCACAACGCTGTGCCGACCGAGCCCACGCAGCCTGAATCCGTCGACAGCTGTGATACTGAACACGAGCGCTGCGCTCCAGCTCCTGAACATTATTCTGAATTGTTGAACGCTGACATCTCAGCGCCATCAGAGCCTAATATTAAAGTTTAAACGGAGAGAGGAGGAGGTGGTGTGGTTACATGTGGAGCGTCCTGTGAACACATCACAGGTTCAATCGCTGCTGCAGCTACATGTCAGAGCGTCCTTGAGCGAGACACTGAGCCCACTCACTCTGGATGAGAGCAGCACAAATGTAAATGTAAATGTAGGAGGCAGCGAGGAGGTTTCCAGTGATGACACTGTCTGCCTGAAGAGAGCCTCCTCCTCCTCCTCCTCCTCCTCCTCCTCTTCTCACTGAGAGCTGTCGAGGAGGAGGAGGAGTAGGAGGCACAGCGCCGACTCCTGCCTGCCAAAAGCTGCTATAAATAGGAGCATCACCACAGAGCGGATGTAGCAGGATGTTCAGGAGGAGGAGGAGGGTTTCTGGATGATTCAAGGATGTGATGAAGAGGGAGGAAGAAGATGGGGAAAACTAACAGAGGAATCACCCACACAATCTAACAGGAGGATAAAATGCTTGATGACTACTGTCTTTATATTTATCCATCTTCTCTGCTGCTGTCTCAGCACAGATGAAAAAACTAAACCCACATACTGCTTATTACATGAACTTATTCTTTAGTTCAGCCTCTGAATTCCTTGGTCTAAGATAGACACTATGTCACATCCTCTGTTCGACTGCAGCCCAGAATACATTTGTTAGTTACATGACGTCCACCTGTCTCCTGCCTCTGCTTCCTGACCGTCTCTCCTGCTAAAAGTCAAATTACACCGAAAATATCTTCGCATTTTTTCTCAGCACCATCTGATGGAATGACAACACACTCAGTGCCCTCTGTATTAGGTCCTCCTCGCTAAAACTAATGCAGTGTAACCGAACAGTTGCAACATGAATCTAAGTAGGCAACGTCCACACTGATACGTTTTCATTTTATAACGTTGTTTGAAACAAAAACAATCTCCATCCATACTAACACCTGAAAACACTAATGACATTACCATTCACGTATACTGGGCATGTGCGAGCCGGTGTAAACAGGAAGTGGATTGTCTCCTCTCAGTTGGTTAGTTACAGGAACAGCAGAGACAGTTGTAGAGTTCAAATCCAGAACTGAACTGAACAACAGCTGCTGCAGAGACAACAAGGTCAGTAACACTTTCATTTATTATCCATGTTGTTCACCACTGGTAGTCCAGGCTGATAAGAGCCAATCAGGAGCCACCGTGGGCGTCTACGTCATCGTTTCCAAAGATCTGTTTGTGTCTGTCCAGACTACAACACAACCTGGAGTTTTAGACTAAAACGGGTCCAGCAGTGTTTCTGAAAGTTGACTCAAAAACTCTGGAGTAGTGTGGATGAAGGGACACACAGGCTCCACCCACAGGTGATATGGCACTTTTCATCTAAAAGGCTCCAACAAAGAAAGAGATGAGACCAGAGCACAGGTGGACTGGACATGGGGACAAATGACTCAAATCCTGGTCAGCCGGTGGACCATCGCAACATCCATACAGTTTCTAAAGTTTTTACCAGCTCCATCAGTGTCTTTATCGCCTCCATCTGTGTCACTTGGATCAGTCCAAGGTTGAATTTCTTTCTCCAGTGGATCCAGTCCTGGTCTGTCTTTACTGAGATGAAGAACTCTACCAGCTGCTAAAGGCTCCAGCTGGAGTTTTCTTCTCCTCCACGTGTCAGTAACTTGATGCTACATAATGTTAATGTCTGTTTTCATTAGCGAGGCTACAGGAGCATGCTAACGTTAGCTAACCTGCTGTTATCAATATTACCAATGGCTGGCTAACTGGCAGCATATCACAGCAATGCTAACGTGGGCTGATGGCTGCGGTTAGATTGCTTTTTGTTGGCTCTCATGTCCACAGGGTAACTTTATTCAGTTGAAAACACCTTACTGAGAAGGTGAAAGGTGGGGGAGGGGGGTTGTTGTTGTGTCTAGTGTGACATCCAGTGGCAGTGATGATCGTTTACAGAACCTTTAACAGTAAGAATTGTGGCCAATGAGTCTCTGTTGAGTTCTTTCTTCTGTTGTATCGAACATTTTTGGGACTTCTACTTTAGAGACACAGAGTCTTATTTTATACTAAATATTCTCTACAAACCTCAGTTTCTCTCTTATTTAAATACCTGGGGACTCACTGTTGACTGGTTTCTGACTGACATCAGACTGTAAACAGCCTGGTCAGCTGAGGTGACTGGAGATATAAATGAGAAATGGACTGCACTCACGGGGCTTTAGGAGACTTTAGTACACACACAGGAGGAGTCGGGCATCGAACTACCAACCAACAGATGAAGTTTCATCTCATGGAGCTCAGCGTTAACAAACCCTGATCTGGATCGGTCCAGATGAGCAGCTGGAGGGGGGGCGGGGGTGTTTTTAAATGAAAATATATTCTAATCTGCAGTGAATTCATTTCAAACTGTGGAGCAGGCATTCCAGAGCTGCAGGCTGAAACACATCCAGGTTTAAAAATGGCAGCAGCTCACTAAATACTTTACGGATCTGCAATGGATAACTTCCGGCACAATCTATTGAGTGTGTGGTAGTGAAAGCAGTCGATGGCAGCTGATCAATGGGACTTAATTAAGACTAGTTGCAATCAAACTGTCATTGAGCAGAAGTTACAGCAGCAGGAGAAGCGGAGTGGTTAATCACAGGCGGCGTTTCCATCTGACCACCTAACCTCCAGTCTGAGATTTAAGAGGGTCACATCACCAATCCCTCAGATTAACAATAGATACCAATCAAATCCTGATCCATGGAGGACAAGCAGCAGTAATCTGAGCTGAGGGATCAGAGGTCAACACGGCGCTCCACGATACTGTAACTACACCCCCGTGTCTTCCCCCAGGCTCGATGTGAATGTCCAATCAGAACCACAGGGCAAAAGGTCAACTGAGAGTTTCATTTCAAGTGGACTCGAGTACATGAGAGGCTTTCTGCTGCCAGGGTTTACGAGGGTTTATCAGTGAAAGAAGACATTCCCCTGTTTATCCCTCACAGTCACCTGTTCTGACCTGCTGTGATCTCACCTGAGAGCTGATAACAACCTGTGAAGACGTCAGTGTCTCCTTGAAGATGATAAATAAGTAAACCATCTACTCTCAATAACCCATAATGACAAAGTGAAAATATGTTTGTAGAGACTTAAAGGCTCAAGCAAAGACTGAGCCTGAAGACAGCCTGGTGTTGTAACAGGGCAAAGGGCTGCGTCTGTGAGGGATTGATGCCTCAGGTGCAGAGAAGACGTGAAATACGATCTAAAAAGTAACAGATCCACGAGTTTGACGGTTTATTAGAAGCCAGAACACTACAAATGTTTATGATACTGGACCAACAGTGAACAACACAGTAGAAATACAGTGTTCATAGCAGGAATGTGAGCTTGCAGGACTTTGCTGGATGAGGTTATGTTAAGTCGACCTGCATCAACAGACTAACTCCGTTTAAAATGAGTAGTGAGGCTATGTTTCTTTCAAGCACAACCAAAGCAGATTTTAACCTGAAATCATCCACAACTGATTTTAGAGGAGGGCTGAATTTCTGCCAGACAGTTTGTTGTATGACGTCCTGCAGTCTGATTAATGCCTGAATGATCAATTATGTGGCTGCTGAATGATGCATCTCGAACAGCATTTTCTGTCAAACATCTCAGGTAATGCTGTGTTTGTATTTTCTTTGATATTAATCTCAATCCTCATAAAATGCCAACATTTTTCATGGGATTCTGCAGACAGCCTCAGCTGACGGCCTCCATCAGCAGATCTGATGTGCGAGTGTGTCTTTGGTTCGTTGGCGTTTCCCTGCAGAGCACATGTTGACCACACATGCACGTGCCTGCCAGCCTGCCACCGACGCCCCCTGCCAGCCAATCGAGCCTCAGCGCTGATGCGAGCAGCCATTGGTCGGTTCAGCGAAGCAGAGAAGACAGGCAGCTCGGCCGGCCTATTGCGTCGCGTCAGGTCAAACAGTAAACACAGCCGCTCGGTGACAACAAGCTAACAGGGGCTTTTTTCCCCTCAGCTGTTGTCTGACAGGTGGAGAGCAGAGGAAACAACCTCAGCAGAACCTGGTTCACATGTTGATGTTTTGTGACTCCAACTCTGACCATCCACACAGGTCTGATCCCTGCTCTGGTCACAGTTTTAACAATGTGTTGATATTTTACAGGACGTAAAAGGTTTGAGCTGATTTAATCCAGTCCAGTGTTGGTGTGGCAGTGTTGTTGCTGTGATGCAGCATCTATGTTCAGGTTTTAAATGTTGTGTAGGTGGGAAATGCTGCCTTCAATTGGTTCAGACCAATCTTTGAGCCTCAACTTTGTCAACATGGCATCTTTTAAAGGATGTTCTCAAATCAAACGGCGAACAGGCCGAACGCACCAGAGTCCCAGAGTTCCACCAAACCAAAGAGGTCACACATGAACGTTCCTTAAAGCAGAATTACCCTTTAAAAAAAAAATAAATAAATATATAAACCTGGTAAACCTAGCTCAACATGTTTTAATGCTCAGAATATCTGATTGGGTTGAGGCTCTTTTTACTTTCTTTTATTTTCTACCAGTTTTAATCACAAACAAACAACAAACAAACCTGCTGCCCTCGCTGTGACCTCACACACACCTGAAGTTGTTCAAAATATACTATGATTATTTTGTTAACTGATCAATCGACACAGAAATGATCAAGAACTTTTTCAATAGCTGATCAATATTAATGCCGTTACCAATTTGTCACTTCTTCGTCTTATCAGAGTAAATGTTTTTCTATTCTGTGTCGCTATTAATGATTAAGAGAAGCTTCATTGATCAACAAACTCATCATTAGTTGTTGCCCTAACTTTGATTTTCTGTCTTGACAAACTTCAGTTTCCACTTTTAAACAAACACATGAACCTGTCGCCCTCGCTGTGACCTCACACACGCCCACCCACGTGAAACGCCCGTCTCTGCCGAGGACCTCCCTCCTCTCTGCTCCCTGCTCGGCAGCGGAGCTCCAGATGTTTCCACCCACCTTGCAGCCGAACATGAGGGAGATGGTGCTGTTGGTGCAGGCCACCTTGCAGTGGCACAGCATGGGCGAGAAACACTCCACCTTCTTCATGCTGGGGGACATCTTGTCGGCGCCGGGGCAGTTGGCCGACAGCCGCCTCCTCCGGGAGCGCTGCCGGCTCCTCCCGCGTCGCCCGGCTCCAGCCGCGGCTCCCGCTGCACCTCCTCCTCCGCTTCCACCTCCACCCTCTCCACCTCCTCCTCCACTGCTGCTGCTGCTCCCTGCTCTCACCATCCGCCCTCATTCCTTGCGTCGCTCCATCGCGGCAGGGAGGAAACGACTCCCAGAGCTCTTCCTTCATTCAGGGAGAACCTCCCCCCTCCTCCTCTTCACTGACCCCACCTCCTCCTCCTCCTCTTCCTCCTCCTTCTTCTTCTTCCTCTGGTAGAATATATTCCTCTCCCTGTTGACCTCCTCGCAGGCGCTCGCCTCGACTCCTCTCTCCCTCGTTCTCTGGCTTGTTTTCCTCCTCTCTCCCTGTTGCGTCCCCTCTCTCTCTCTCTCTCTCTCTCCACTGACAGAGTGGTGATGATGATGAGAGCTGGGGCGAGCGAGTGCTGTTGTGTGTGTGTGTGTGTTAAGCTTTCCTCTGTGGGGGTGTGATTGGTCTCCAGGGAGGGGGGCTGGTTTGGTCACATGACTCAGAAACGAGGAGGGTTGAATGAGCGAGAGAGAGATGGGGGGGGGGGGGGGAGGGGGGTGGGGGGTGTATCCTCAGGGAAGGTAGAGTGATGTAGGACAGAGTCAGTGATGTGGAGGAGAGGAAGAGGAGGAGAAACAGACAGGGAAGAGGAGGAGCAAAAAGAGGAAGAGGGGAAACACAAAAAGACGAGGAGGTGTGGAGCTCCAGAAGAGAGAGGAAGAGGAGCAGGAGCAGAAGGAGAAAAGAGATGTTCAGGAGGTGCAGAAAAAGAGGAGATGTGAGAGAAGCAAAAGAAACTGGAAGAGAAAAGAGGAGGTGAAGTGAGAGAGGAAGAGACGCATCAGTTATGTTTGATCTTTACCCACAGTTGTCTCAGTGGCACACTGTGCTTCCACCTGTGACGAGATGTGCTGCATAAATAAAGTTGGTTCACTGCTAACCTCGCCTGGACGACACCACTGGATCCACTGAGTTGGTTTGTTCACCACGTGATGTTTCTAATGGTTTAATTATGGTTCAGATTTTAGATGCCTAAAGAGCTCAAGTTAGAACAACTTGTGTTTATGAGTTCTAACATCTGAAAATTAAAACTATATATATATATATATATGAGAATATAAAGATACAGACAAACTGACTGATAAACTGACAAAGCAACCGCCACAATGCAACTGTGACAACAGAAACCCGACAACGCAACCCTGACAACGCACCCCCAACAACACAACCCCGATAATGCATTCCCAACAATGCAACCCAAGGGTGCAACCATGACAACACAACCCAAAAACCCCAACATGGAAACACCACCTATTGGAATGAGAGAGAGAGAGAGAGAGAGAGAGAGAGAGAGAGAGAGAGAGAGAGAGAGAGAGAGAGAGAGAGAGAGAGAGAGAGAGAGAGAGAGAGAGAGAGAGAGAGAGAGAGAGAGAGAGAGAGAGAGAGAGAGAGAGGATGAGGTAAATTTGTTCCTGGGTGGGGACGTCAGGAAGTAAAGAGTTTCCTCCTGAGACTGACAACAGAAACTACAGAGTTAATCAGTCCATCACTTTTATCTGTTTGTCCCTATCTGGTGGCTTTTAGCTGGACTGTCCCTCTGCACGTCTACAAAACACACACACACACACACACACACACACACACACACAGACACACAGATCCACCCACTGTCTGTCTCTGTGTCTCGGTGTGTGTTAGTCATTCTGGTTGAAGAGGAGATGAGAGAAAATGTGAGAAGTGAGGGGGAGACTCTCTTTATCGTTTTATCAGATTATGGTGAAGTTATTTTCTCAATATTATAAATGAGAAGTGATTCAAACTGTGTCAGTTTAAGCCACAAAAACATTTGAAGACGAAATTCAACGGAGCAAACATTAAAATCTAATTACACAAGCATACACTAGAAAAACATCAGACACACAAAAACAACGCAATGAGCTTCAGATCTAATGAATAATGAAGGCGCTCTTTAAAAGCATCATCACCCCAACATCCACTCAAACACAGACCGAACTTCCTCATAGTGCAGCACATCACAGCCACTACTATATATCTATATCTATATCTCTATATCTATATATATCTATATATATCTATATCTATCTATATCTCTATATCTCTCTCTCTATATATATATATATATATATATATATATATATATATATATATATATATATATATTATTGATATTAACTTCAGATAAACTTTGATTTTGCACAAAAAGAGGACAATGGATTTACACACATCACACATCAATGGTTTAATACAAAAATAGATTCTTATATAAACTCTGTCAAAACTAATCTAAGGATGAACTGAGGAAGATCTGTCTGTCCTTTGATTTTGTCATCAGCCCATGCTGTGAATAAAAGACATGAGTAAATGTAAATGCTCATGTGATCGACCCCCCACTTCACGTGTGTGGACCAGAGGAAGTGCAGTGTTGACTGTGAAGGTTTTTAGATGAAAAACGTTTAACAAACGCATCCACGTAACCAGCGTCATCGATTGCGACATCGGTGCATCGCAAAGGTGTCTGCGCTCAGTCAAAGCTGCTGCAGCTGAAAAATGAGCACAGCATCATCTGAAGTGAGGGAGGATTTTAGACCCAAGACACGGTCACTCTAAGCTGAAGCATCAGAGTGCTTCTGTTTGTTTTTATCCCAAACCAAACCTGAGATATTAACAGGTGGAACAGGTCGTTCATACTCCGCTGCTGTTATAACAACCTAACGTTACATTATGCGTCATCTTAAGTCGTCATTCAGTCGTTGTAAAGGTGGAGGGGAGGCGGTGCAGTAAAGGGCAGGTTTGTACCCAAATACTGAATGAAAAGATGGCTCCCAGTCTAAAGGAGCCTGAGAGGAATTTCTCTCTCCTGTAAAGAAGAAAAAAGTGAAAACTGACCTTGGGGTGTGCGATATATATCGTTTACAATAATAACGAAATCGTTTTTCTCTCACTTTGCAATTACCAATGTGAAATAGCAGGACACATATTGATTACATCGTGGCTTCATGAGTCGTGCTAGTGCTCATGCGTATTCAGGCTCCAGAGTAGGGGCGGAAGTTAACAAGCTGCCGCTGAGCTATGAATGAAGAAACACAGCCAGACCAACTCAATAAAACGCCACCAGCATCACAGCCTCTTTAGACCCTGTAGTCAGACGTGGGTCATCCTCACTCGCGTGGAGATGGTTTGGCTTCAAGACGTCGCTCAAACCAGCCCAAACTGCAGACTTTGAAGGAAAGTGGTTGCAGTGACAGACGGCGCTACAACAAACTTCTTTCACCATCTATGGACGAACCGCTAGACTCAGTACGAAGAATATGAACAGCTTCGGGAGTCCAGTAAATCCACGGTAGTGACAGTGAAAAGGCAGCAAACTTTGGCGGAGTGGTTTTTGCTCTTGCGTTGTCGTTGATGTATTGTTGTGTGCTGTTTAAGTACCATTAGTAAGCAACAGTAAATACTGTATTCACCAGAGCAAACAGGTACAAAATAAGACTTAACACTTTTTGGAATTATTAAAATATCATCAAATTATCGTTATCGGGAAAATGGCAAAAAATATTGTGATATCAATTTTTGTCAATATTGAACACCCCTACTATTAAACTGATCCTGATCAATCAGAAAATCTTCAGAATATATGAAAGTCTAACACAAAGTAAGACAACCCCTCCTCCAACAAACAGCTCCTCTCCACAGATTTGTGTCGGACTGGAATCATCCACGTCCAGGAGGATCGAGTCCGTCATCAGAAATAAAGATGGACGTACAAAATATTAAAAAGACTAAATGATGGAATCTCACTAATGAAGTGACCTCTGCTAGCGTTGGGTCTATGAATTGACTTCTTTCTTCTTGGGGTTTCTGGGCACACGTAGCCTGGACCCAGCACCAGGACCTCCAGGTGGAAAGGGTTAACTTTACATTCAGGGGTTCACAGTAGGGGAAACACCTCCAGAACCAGCATCTCCTCCTGCTTCCCTCCTCCACTCATGGATCTTTAAGACGTACAAGACTGGATCTGAACTGCATTCATCTGAGCAGCCCCCCACAGAGAGGAAGACGGGGGGGGGGGGGGCTGCTCAGATGAAGCTCCCATTTAAATGAATTACATTTTGGACAGTTTGCACCAATTAGCTCCCATCTGGGTGTGCTGCTGTCTGAGCGCCTCATTATCAAAGCCTGAGTCAGGCCGCACAGTCACACACATGCGTCACTCAACACACACACACACACACACACACACACACACACACACACTCACACTCACAGACTCCCACACATGGACACAAACAGAAGACGGAGCAAACACTAAGGAGGCATGAGACACACAGACACAGACACACACACAGACACACACAGACACACACAGACACACAGACACACAGACACACACACAGTGAGTGCAGTCCAGCAGTGTAGACTGAGTGTTTGCAGTGACAGTGATAGCAGCTGACAGCTTCAGATGTGATGGCCTCCTTCTAAATTTACCCTGCTGCTTTTTACACATCACTCACTACACACACTCCGAAAGCCAGGCCTCACACTGTGGGTTTCTGTGGAGTGCTTTCAGATGTCTCTGGAGGGGGGGGGCTGACATGACCTGGGTCTCTGGTCCACCCACATTGTGGGGTCAGATTATACCTAAAGAAGTGAACCGATGATCCAAATTTTTTTTTTTGGGATCATTTACAGTCTAATGTGATCTGCTGATGTTGATACATGACTGTAAACACAACCAGGACAGTTTCAGAGACTCTGACGTTCACCCGTTCACTCTGTGATTTTACAGCCATCTGCTGTGCAGGTGGCTCCCCCTGCTGGACTCCACTCTGCACAGCAGCTGAGTGTTGCACTGGTAAATGCTGCTGTTTTTTTTTCTTGCTCTTATGTATTTGTCATTTCAAAAATGATAAAATTACCTGAATGTAGCAGGATAAATAAAAAAAAAAAAAAAAAAAAGAGTCCTGATATTTTAAGGAGGAGGTCAGAAAAAGTTCAGTGAGAAAACAAACCTCCCAGGGGGGGCGCTGCAGAGCTGAAGGTGGGGACACTGTAAGATACTATATGAGGTGAACTAGAGTCAAAGGTTGTGTTCACACCCCCATTAAAATGTCTTCAGTGATCCGACCACAGGTGACCAGCTCTCAGTACGTCACCTCACACCTGCCTGATTCCAACAAACAAGAAATATGTTGCCAGTAAGTTTATATGTTGGTTTGACTGAACCATGAGTTTCTGATGTTTCTGGTACAAAATGTGACATTTGGATATTGATATTTGATTACCTATTTGGAGATCAGTTTGTGGGTTTTGATTCCATATGTGAAGCTCTCAGAGGAAAAAGGTTGGAATCAGACTGTGCCGGAGGACGTCAGTAGAGGAGCTGGTCCTTCAGTGTGGTCCAGGACACATTTGGGTTCTGAGACAGATGTTAATACCAGGTCTGAACAGGTCTGTCCTCACACAGTCAGACCTGAAACACCTGTTGATCTGACTCAGTGTGACTTCACTTTCTGACAGAATAAAGAATAAAGCTCCACAGAGAAAAGAGGCTGCAGAACCGGACTGTCCTGGTATTAAAATAGAGTCCAGCTCTGGAATCAATGGAAACACCACCACAAACTGACAGCAGGGGGCAGCAGACCACCACACAGGCTGCAGTACGTTCCACCAAACCTCTGACATTTCCATGACTTTCTGTTTTCCTAACAGGGGCTCATCCATCTGCCTAAAATATTCTTCCTTCCTGGTTTTTCCATGTTTTTTGTTCCTGCTGCAGTTTGGCAGAAACATATATAATAATCTGTGAAACGACTGTGTTTCTATTGTCATGTACAGTATAGTTAATTACTAATATTAACACTGAATTTTCAATTGTTTTATTCAAAATCTACTTTAAGAGTGGCACCAGAGGACTCACATCCTTCCACAGATGTGGTTTAAAAGCTTTGTTTCTTTATGACCATCAAAAGCAAAGCAGTGTCTGGTCCCGACCTGTTGACTCGTCACATGTTGGATATGTTTAACTCCAATATCTAACAACACATAACAGTTTGCTAACTTCATGTCTGCAGCAGGCTGGTGAATCCAGCTGCTAAAAAATGAGCTGAATCGACTGGTTTTATTTGGATGTAATATCCAGCAGCAGCCGCTCTGCCACGTCTGTGGTTCTGATCCACAGGGGAGATGGGAGATCATCGCAGTCAGAAATTCACCAGATCTGCGACTCTGAACTACAAGTTAGAGGCTGATGTGGACGTGTTTTCTTACTCGAATGCTCATAAATACAGTTTAAACAATAATGTGAACGTGGCCGAGTAACTAGGTGGGAACATTTTAGGGGGTCTTCAGACAGACAACAGTAAACCTTGAAAGCCAGAGATAAACTTAAACTGGACTTCCTGGACCGTATCTCATCGTCCACCTGAACCTGAGACACTGAGCTGTTTTCCCTCTGCGCTGTTAGATCTGAAAGACGTCTGCTTGTATGTATTTCTGTCCTAAGGGACAGCTTGCAGAGTCTTCTTGTCTGCATCGACCCAGATGGCGAGGCGTTGCCCTGAGGTGGGGGGGCGGGTGGGGGGTGGGGACATCAGAGCCACTTGAGGTCATATCTAAGCTTCGCCATCAAATCTGCAGCGTTTCAGTGCCACCACCTACCCAGGTTAAGACCCAGAGGAGCTAATGACTTAGATTTGTTTGTTATTTTATTGTTGGTTCCTGCAGTGACACCGAACCTGTTGTTTTTACCCAAATCTGTCATTGTCACATTTATGGAGCTACAACCAGGACATTTTATTGGATGATTATTATTATTATTGTTATTATTATTATTATTATTGTAGATTATTTCCTGTCGATGTCAGCATTAGAAGAGGAACCACAAAAAACAGACAGAAGAACAAACTGTCAACAAACTGACGGGACACCTTCACAATGACAACAGCTCCTGCACAAAGAACCTGGAGTTCAGATCAGACCAGGACTGTCTGACCTGAGACCAGTTCAGGCTGCGGAGTCACAGCGAGCCCGGGCAGCCGGCAGGTCTGTGATCTGCTCTCTGTGGGAAAGCAGTGAAGTCAATCAAAACGTCAGGTACTTCCTGTCCCGACGGCGAGCGCCACAAACACAAAGAGAGCTGCGTGCGTCAGAGGCCACATGAAAACAAAGCTGCCATCAGGCCGGCCAAGAAAAGGCAACTCTAAACCCCCAAAGTGCTCCGAGGGAAGAGCTCCACTGTGCAACAGCACTGTACAATCGGAGCGGTTCCAACAAATCAAGCAGAGTGAGTCGTCTTCTCCCTCAAGTGGATCGTGTCACATCGGTTTCAGGAGTCTCATCCTACATCTAAACGTTCATTCACGTCAGAACAGGTTTGAACATGTAGCTCATGAAAAATACAGTGTCAGATTTATTATCAGACGGGATCGTGTCATGTGTCAAACACAAATTTAATCACATTTAGGTCAATGTCAGTATCAGTCCTGAGACACTAGTTGTTAAAGGACTGATCAAATTATTGGCCGATCACCATGTTAGCTACAGCTGTGTCAGCACTTTCATTAAGTTAACAACATCTACTCTCTGCATCACTTCCACTGCATGAATGTGTTGTTACCTGGGGATGCATCTGAATCCTGTGTGGGGAAGGTGGACGAGAAGCTGCTGCTGACGATTTAACCATTTCAGATGTTAGGAAACAGTGAATTTTGATGTGATTAAAACCATAAAGTTATAAAACAAAATTAAATTTCTTTATCCTTTACCCCCCCTCCACACCTCTAAAACACAAAACAGAAAGGGGAATCCATTATTCAGCACAGATGCCAGCAAATGCAGGCTGCTGCAGATATGACAGCTTAGTTGAATATGCAGGAAAACCACAAAGATTCTCCATCAGCTTGAATACAAATGGGGAAGGCGGGACCCGGGGGAGACAACCATGAAAGACAGAGGATCAGAGAGGCAGGGGAGGAGCAGCTGAGGGGGGAAACAACTCTGCTGTAAAACAGCCTCAGATCTGTGACTGTAATAACTCAGCTCCCTGTTTAAATCCAGCAGTTTACAATCTGAACCTGTCAAATACAAACACACGTGGATCCACAGCGTCTCATCTGTGTCACTGTTACTACTGGTTATGGCTGAAAATAAAACAGCACAAATATTACAACAGAAGAGGTGATGAAGAGGAGCAGATGTGATAAAAGCTGTAGGAAAATTCAACCTTATCATTTGTGTTTGTTATTTCTTCTTCTACTGTGAGAACATTCATGTCCTGCTGCCTCTCACAGTTACAGGCCTCCTTCTCCACCAAAAAAACTATAAATGAGGAAGAAAAAGAGCGGGAATGACAGGACTGAAAACCTGACCTCTGCTTAAATTTCAGAAATTAACTGAAGGTTAATTGTTTGTTGTCCTAACCAAAGCCCATGATGATTGTTCAGACACCTGATTCTGTCTGTCACACTGTCCAGAGACAGAATTTTGAATCATATAAGTCTGAAAGAGGAAAATCAAAGTGTAATTTGATCCACTTCCATTCACAAATCTTACTTTCTCTCTGAGGACCCAGTACAGAACTTCCACTGGAAACCTGCCAATTTAACTTCCAGCTCCTTTCACAAGGAACGCGACATCATCAGCAGAGGTCGAAGGTCGCAGCATCCAGACAGCACACTGCACAGAGAGCCAGCTTCCCTCCTCTCCTTCATCCCTTTCTGTTTTCATCTGAGCGCCCAGCCCACGCCTTCCCAGAATCCTCTCCGTTCCTCCTCTTCCCTAACCTCTCCTTCTGTTCTCCTCACCTCCCTGCAGTCTGCTGGCAGCCTGCTCTGTGTGTGTGTGTATTTTTCTGTGTTTCTCTGAGTGTGTATGTGTGTGTTTGTTTAACACGCATGGGTGCACCTCTTGGCTTCTGTCCTCCTCCAGGGCACATGAGCCTCTTACAACACACACACACACACACACACACACACACACACACACACACACACACACACACACACACACACACACACACACACACACACACACACACACACACACACACACACACACACACACACACACACACACACACACACACACACACACACACACACACACACACACACACACACACACAGCTATTGACAGTCTTGCTGAGGACCTGGACGTCCTTCAGCTTCAGAGTCAGTGATGTTGAAGTGAACTCTGCCTCAGTCGTCACAGGTGACGCGTCACATGTTTTATCTGCTGCATCATTCACTCTGAAATTCAAGGCTACAGCAGACAACATTTCACTGCACTTCACTACACAGGACTCTTATCACATATATCAAACAACATGAATTAACTAATTGATTGATCAGTCATTTCAGGTTCATTCCAGTCCTTCCTTGAACAATCTGGTGTCGGGCTTTTATTCTGAATGGTCATCGGTGAACCTGAAACACTGAAGTCAGATGGAGGATCTCCTCCACCTGACGGAGCTGGATCATGAATTCTCAGCTGTCGACTGTAGACCTGTCCACTGCTTAAAGCTCGTTTAAAAAGCTGATCAGAGCGTGATGGAGCAGCACCACAGGAGTGACCACAGGAGTGATGCTGCTCCACTGGTGTGAAAATATCCTCAGAGCTGGATCAGACCTCAGATCAGGAGACGGGACCAACATGAACCAGAAGCTCTGAGTTTGTAAAAGTCTGCAGAGATCATCACATGGGATATGATGATTTGAGTATTGAATTTTAAACAAAGCTGTACTTGCCCACACAGCTTTGGCTCGTGGATCAGGACTGTTTATGTGGAATATATAAACTGTGTGTGTTGTTTATATGTGATTTCCTTTAACATTATTTTCTGAGAAACTGATGAAGGAAAGAGACAAAGAAATTCCTGGATCCGACCCTTGAACCGGATTCTTTCCTGGTCCATCCCTCCACCATGTTTAGTGCAAATCGGATTAAAGCGTTTGTGTCAACAAACAAACAAATAAACAAAAACAAACGGACTCCTTTAAAGGTTACAGGGACCATCTGTGTAAACAATGTCTGTCCATGAGTGAGTGAATAAGTGACTATCAGTCCTACAAATGACATAAATCTAGAGATAAAATTACATGTTAAAATATATGAAAATAAAAAGTAGAAAATAAAATGCTAAAAATAAATAAAAAACTGTTACTAAACGTCCCGAGCATGTGTTCACCGTGTTCTTGTTTTCATTAGTTTTTTCGAAGCAGGCTTAAGAGACCATACATGACAGCAGCCGTCTCATCCTATAACTCACCCTGGCCTTCAGCTACAGCAGCCTGTAATTAACATAAATAATTAAGTCACGTTTTCCCAGAAGAGCAGTGAGCTGCTGATCAGAGCACAGGAGAAACTGCTGCATTCATTATTTTGTACCATTATAATTATTATTATTGTACATAGATATTATGAAATGTAATAAAAAGGAAAGAAATCTCAGCAGGTTACAGCTGAGCAACATCCCATCAGCCCCTGCAGCTTTGTTTATGGTTACAGTTGAAACTGCTGATTATCCCTTTAACTTCCAGCTGCTGCACACTGTGGCTGTGTGTGTGTGTGTGTGTGTGTGTGTGTGTGTGTGTGTGTGTGTGTGTGTGTGTGTGTGTGTGTGTGTGTGTGTGTGTGTGTGTGTGTGTGTTGCTGTCTTTATGAGGACATCTTCCTCACCACAGCCCGACTGATACCAAAAGTATCTGAGAGTCCGGCAGGCTCTGATCCACGACTTCAAAGGACTGTGGGTGTTTAGGCTCACATCATCAGGTTTAGGTTTAGGTACGGGCTGGGCTTCGGCCTTTAGTTATAATGGTTTAGGTTAGGGGCTGGGGAATACATTATGTCGATGTGTGTCCTCCCAAGTATAAAAAGATGAATGTGTGTGTTGCAGCCTGAAGCTGTGACTGTATTAGCCGCTGTGGTATTTGCTCTGTGACTGTGCTTCATGGGTGTGTCTTTTTGTGGTCAGTGTTACCAAACCCTTTCTCTCTGCCGCACTATTTTAAAAAGAAAATCTCCAGTCACACCAGTTTCCCAGTAACGTGACGCATGGAAAAACAGAGTTCACTGTGAATCTCCAGCTTGCTGTGCTGAGCGTGAGGCTGATGGAGGTGATGAGAAAACCAGCAGAGCTGCTGGTCGACTGCTCTCCGGCTGTTTCAGATGTTTTCTAATGAGTCAGTCCTGAAGCGTCCAGGTCATGGAAACCAGGAGGAACACTGTCAGCACTACGTCTCCCGCCAGACTCAACCAAAAACAGCCTGATGTTAGATCCACGGCTTTCATGTTCAACCCACAGCCCTGGTTCATCTCCATCAACTGCTGTCACATCTGCGTACTTGTACGGTATCACAACATGGTGCATCAGGTGTTAGCACACCTGGGCGATGTCACACCAGTGGATTGGCTGGCAGCATGTGAGCAGCTGACGGGTCTACAGCAGACTGCTTCCTAAATATTCTGTGATCCAGAATATGTTCTTTAGTTCTGTTCTTCAGGGTTAACCGTCATCTGGAGCGAGAACCCAGGGTATGTGACGATCAGGGTTTCTGCTGGGTTCAATTTAAAACTGTTTAATTCCACAGAGACTGAAATATAATACCTGTCTCACCATCTATAACACAACATAGCATAACAGAAAAATCAGTAGGGACAATATGACCTGGCATCATTTACTGCTCATACAACAAGAACTCCTTACAAGACCTCGACCTGGACAAGCAGCAGAAGATGAATAGATGGATTAACCCAAAGTCCTGATACAATAATTTGTCCATTCTGAGGTGATGGTCTTCGTATCTCCAGCAGCAGCGACAGTGTTTGACTGAAACTCAGTAAAAAAAGGACTGAACAGCCTCCTGCAGCTCAATCCACTTTTTAAAATCCTTCAAGGCCTTTTTCAAAGCACTGAATTCAAGGATATTCAAGACTTTTCAAGACCTGCAGACACACTGATCATTCAAATTACAGTCAGGATACGCATGTTGTTTTTCCACCTCTTTAGGTACTGTTTACATCAACATGCTGTCCTAACAGGGGGCCAAGTTTAAGAAAGAAAAAGCTGATTATATCACTGTAATAATCTGCTTTTTCAACAGTAAGTGTGCGCAAATCAGAGGAAAAGGTCTCTAAACCAAATCAGACCTTCAGGTCTCCACCATGTAATCAGAGCAGCATTCATGGAGTGGAGCAGAGCTGCATTCATCTATGATAAATAATAAACAACCTATAATAAAAACAACGGCCCTAAAGGAGGACGTCAGGTGAAGAAGTGAGTCAGAACTAAACATTCAACAACACAGCTCCAGTATATAAAAATAAGACAGATTTTCCTTCCCTTCACACTTCACTTCTCTTACAAACACTTACACAAATTCAAACTGATGAGAGAACATGCTGAAACACAGAGGACCCACAAACCAGGATGAAACATTTGATCATTTACTATCTTCAGGTCTAAAACCAAATCAGCCTTTATTCTATAGAAAGCGATCATTTTAAACTAAATCCTTCAGTGCTGGTGTGAATGTGGTCTGATGTGGTTTTAAGGTGTCACCTGTGTCTTCAGACGTGCGTCCTCGGCATGGACGCGTCGTCAGCGTGTCTGCAGGAACGTGACCCGCAGCAGCAGAGCCACTGTATTTAGACTGAGCTGTCTGTGTTTGGTCCTGCTGAGCCACAGAGCTGCAGCACGCCGTTAATAAGGAGCTGAAAATAGTTCAAACACTGAGGCACTGCCCTACAAACACACACACACACAGCCTGCACCTGAGGCTCTAACACCTTGTCAGTGGGAGGGTGAGTGGGGGGTAAAGCTGCAGGTAAAAGACTCCAGCACCATGACGGTTGTTGGTTCAAATCCCCAGAGGAACCAACGTCTGTCTGTTGAACTGACAGATTAAAACTGCAAAAGTCAAAACTCCCAAAAAATACATCGATAATCAGCCGACTCACTGTGACAACTGATGCTCAGTTTGGTCATTTTTAAACCACAAACATCAAACATGCTGCTCTCAAAAAAATGGGGTGGACCGATGGACAACTGGAAAACACCGGCAGGGAGACATAAACATGAAGACATTAACTACATTCCCAGAGATGTCTTCAAATCTCCTCCTTTATCCGACCAACAGCGAATCCTGACACGTGAAAAGCTTGATTATCAAATTATTTTTCTGACTGTTGACGAACCATCCAATCGACAAACTGCTGCAGCTCCACTCTGGACTGACTGAAGTGATCAGCCACAGAATGAGCTTCAATTCCCCAGAGGTCAAAGGTCAAATCAGCCTCACAGCAGCTCAACATCATATACAAACAGCAGCGGTGGACTTAAGGGCCGAGAGCAGATCAGAGCAGGACGACGACACGGCTCACAGAAATGGGATTTAAAAGAAGAGACGAGGGCCTGGAGGGAGCTGATCCGAGACCAGCA
The DNA here is from genome assembly GCF_046630095.1 of Trachinotus anak. Lineage (NCBI taxonomy): Eukaryota > Metazoa > Chordata > Actinopteri > Carangiformes > Carangidae > Trachinotus > Trachinotus anak. Next base: position 26,955,848 of record NW_027273863.1, on the reverse strand, counting down.
GGTCCAGAACTCGGCTCATCTCCACATCAGGGACTTCAAACCAGCACCGAGACTGGGGCTGAAATCACAACACTGACAACTGTACTGAACATCAGAGGTGTTTGTTAGTTATCAGTTAATTATTACTGGTCAGCTGTAGCACCAGTAGCAGTACAACACATTTTAATAACAACTAACCATTATTACAGGTAAAATGATTCATGTTTCATCCGTTATGATGAAACTGTCTGTTAAAAGTCACCGGAGCCCAAATCTGATCGGTTTTCTTCCTTAATGTGAAAACAATCACATGTATTGATCACATCACCCAGACATGAGCTCTCTGGCAGGTTATGTCGTAACTGTCAGTTATTTTCATTCAATAAACCGATTCATTGATTTATTTCAGCACTTTTCCTGCTGATTGATGATTAATAACCTCAAGTTTTAACTCCAGATCCTTCTGTCGATTTCCAACATTCAACACATCACTACCATCACACTGCTCTCCGACTTTTACACCTAATATTTTTGGCTGAACCACAACAGCGGGGCCAGGCCTGTAATCTGGACTCTGGAATGGCCGACCTGATCATATTGAGTGCGTCGTCACTGAGTTAGAGTGTTTACAGCCTGCAGTGTTGCTAACTTTGCACAAACCTGGTCCATGACTGGACCGTGTATGGAAACCCACCAGGGGCTTAGAGCTACAACTCTTGTTACGGGCAGTCTACAGAGCTGCTCTGGTTTCATCGCAAACTGCTAAAAAAAAACTGGCAGAAATGGTTACAGGAAGTGTTGAGTTTGTATCAACCATAATGCAGTAACTTTAACAAGGCAAAAATGTGTGTGCGAATAAATAAAGTTAAGAGGTGTGGATCGAACGTCGGGAGTGTCTCAGTCTGCTGGACACAAACCAACAACATGTATTTCTAAAAGCCATCAGACGAGACGACAAAGACCTAAACACACTGACATTTTTAAAGGTCGACCATCAGCCGCCTCTGCTCACCACAAAGCTGAACGAAAACTTCTCAACAGACACGGAGCGACTGGATGTGAGGGTTTTATCTCTACAGCTGCTCTGTTGAACTGACTCCACACAGAGTGAAAACACATCAACACAAAGGTCACTTCATCTCTCCAACATCAGGCAGCCCAGCTAGTGATCAAGTGACCAGTGTTACAAAGACAAGAAATCTGATTTAATCTTCAGAAAAATACACAAATCAATGTAGTGGGTATTTATATTATCAGCATCTGCAATATGGTCAAGATTAATACTGCAGGAGTTTCCACATTGTTATCTATGTGTTGATAAATTACAAGATCATTCATTCTTTCATTCATTTGTTCAAACGAGAATCTCAATGTGAAAACACAACAGTAAAAAGTGCACACTCATTACTCTATTTTCTATTGATTATACTGGTAGAAAACATCTGAAACTGTTTTTTTTTCTGTCATTTTCTGGAGGTTTTCCAGCCCTGACAAACTAGTCTAATGCTTTCAAGGTTTTCCAGGTGTGCATTGAGCTAGATAAACCAGCCACAGCTGTCTGGATAATACAAAGGCACAAAGTCACTAGTTCGAGTCCCCCAGTTGGCCTGAAATAATGTGAGGGAGGTGAGAAATGAGCAGTTTCTACAGATGATGCACAGCAGCCACCAGAAGCAGGTGATGAGCTTATACAGAGCAGTATTAACTTTCTCTGAATGATTAAAGGTTACTGATGTGACCATGGGATGCTGAGCTTTCATGTGTCACCAAGGCATTATTAACACCATCGAGCATATCATGTTTCAGTTGTTTAAAACACACACAGGCCAACGCTACAGCACAGTGTCATTATGAACTAATTACACTTGATAATTGGCTCCTTAGTAATCAATAAACGTTAATCAAACAGAACGATAATTGACAGCTGTCACCGTCAAACAACGTTGCCTCATCTCAGTAGCTATCTAACGTTTCTGTCGTGTTGACAAAATGGAAATTAGCTGTTAAATAAACTGAAAGTCCCTGCGCCGAACTCCCATTAAGAAATCAGACAAATTAACAATTCCTTACTCGTCAGCTAAAATCATCATAAAGTCAGAGTAGAAGGTAACAGGGCTCACATGTCGGCAGCCTTCTAATAAATTCGGCACTGATACAAGTCATAAAGACGCATTTCATTTCCGTACACTTCACTTCTTCAATCCTGTTGTCACCACTACCAGGCTCCGATGGTTAACGACGCTATTTTAGCGTGAAACACCGTGGGAATGTGAAACAAACGGTTTCAAAAAGTTGATTTTTTTCTGAAATAAGTGTCGTTAGGAGGATGGGACACATGCCGAATTCAACGCCGACTTATAATTAAGTAAAATCTTCATCTTTACTATGTATGTGTTTGTATTTCACGGGGGTTTTCAGGCGTTACCTTAGTCGTGACAATACAGATGCAGTCCATCGTTTGGAGCCGGGAGTAAAGCCCGCGAACATCAGCATCTCATCCCGTGCCGTCGCTCCCGTTAAAGTCTCTCTCCTCAAACACCGTCACATCACCCACACACCGACCGACAACCACTATCTACCGGCGGCGGGCTGTGTGCTGACCGGACAGCCACCTCATCCCTGCCCCGGCGCTCCTGCTTCCCGGTGTCCGGAGCTCGGCGGGAGCGGGACTCACTGAACCCCGCTCCTGCAGACTAACGCTGCGTTTGAGAACCGTAGGAGAATCCACCACCCTGCACCTGGAGACTATTTCATCCGGATTAATAATGATCGAAGGAGGCGGAAGTTACCAAGTTATAACTGAATCCACGGTAATTCTGCTGCTGGCTTTAAATAACTCTCCAGTCCTTAAAATAAATAAAATGAGTAAAAACAAGAGTACATACATTGTGTGTTACACACGGAACTACAGTGGTGTCTGGATAATGTAATTATATATATATATAAATTTAAAAAACGGTTTCTTATTTATATCACAGACGTTATTTCTAAGCTTCTCATTTATCCAGTCCTGTTCGTAATTTAATATGGTTGTTCACAGATGTGTAACTATGAAATCCCATTTTCTGATAACAAGTGAAGGCAACGCCATAATACCTGTACTGAATGATTGCGTAATTGCAAACAAGCAGGTCGTTTTTACAGATCAATAACATTGTACAACAACCTATTACACTTAACAACCAGGGCAAAGAAAATAAAATCAGTTATTCTTAATGGAAAATGGCAAATAACTACAAACCAAGAACTTGGTACAGTTTGAACACAATTTTGTATTAAAGCTTTTATTTTTGTGACAACTGACTTTATTTTAGCTTCTACTTAGCAACATATTGACTTAAATCATGTACGTTTAGCTCTAAAAACACTTCAGGCTGAACATCTGATGTCCTTACTGAAACTTAATGCTGATTCAAATGTCATTGTTATTACTGAGTTGAATATGAATGAAAATGTAAAAATAAATGTACAAAATAAATCTATTTTAATGAGGACAGTCTGAGATGTAAAACTGTAAAAAGAACCGTTATTGATTACATGAGAACAAATAGTTTATGTGTCAAACTTAAATTTGAACAGCTAACCTTATCATTCACTTCAGTCATCAATCTGACTTCGGGCATTTATAGATGATATCATCATGATTTAGGCTGCAATTACTGATTACTGCCATTATCAATTAACAAAAGTAATCAATGAATCTTTTTTCTTTTCACACCACCACACAATTACCAACAATTTGAACTCATATTCAAATTGTTTGATTTGTCCACCTAACAGTCCAAAATCTAAAAACATGCAAAGAAAGGCAGCAAATCCTCACATTTCTTTAAAAAAAATGGGGCAAATTTTGCATTATCTTTTGAGAAAATGACTCAATTGAATGACGTTTCTTTTTTAATTTCACAATTTTGCTTGAAAAATTATGCTTGAAAAATGCTCTAACAATTACCGAGTCATTTCCTGTCATCAGCTAATTGACCGTCTGATTGTTCTTGCTGCAGTTATGGTAGAATTCCTCTGAACAATACATGTGCTCTGAAGAAGCAGTGAGATGTCCTACTTATCATCGGACCACAAACTCATCTCAAATACAACCGAGCGACGCGTTGATGCAGTGCTGACGTCCTCAGTTAGTCACACTGCTGCAGTTCTAGACTCAAGTGCTGCACCTTTAAAAAACACACTAACTGTTTGTGGTTACATGTATGACTCAACGGCAAATGGCCGAGGAGGAGGAGGAGGAGGAGCAGCGGCGGGAGACGAGGGAGCGTGGGCAGGTGGGAATCACAAGTATGAATATTTTACACTTCCATGAATCGGTCATGTGGCTGGCTGCCCCCACCCATCCCTTCATGTGTGTCACCATCATATGGTGTGTTTCATGGCTCCTTATAAAACATTTAGCACTTGACAGGAAGTGATGTAACCAGCTCCTGAGTCTGATAAATCTGGGGTTTTTTTTTTCAAATAAAGAAACGGATAAATGTGGTGACATCATTTCACCTGTTTCCACTACAAAATCCACTTGATTAAAAAGCCAGTTTATGAAATCCGACCCGCTTCTTTTCTAAAGAATCATCTGAAATCTGACTGCGTGGTCGTCTTTCACATGATGAGGTTTAGGGATGATCACCTCATGTTTTGCATATTTTTCCTCATATTCACATTTTGTCCAACAATCTTCTGAATTTTTCTTGCATATCTAAACTTTCCACGTGCACCAATGATTAACAGCCGTACCTCAGTAAATATTTTCACCTTTTTGTTGGTCGACCCTAAATTACACTGTTTATGTATATATGATAACACGTCCCTTTGGAAGTTTTTATGCTTGTTCACTGCCTACAACTATTAAGATCTTGTGCAGACACAATTATTACTTATCTTCTATTTGATGTAGACCTTTTTAATTTTTCTGAATTATGTGCTTAATAATTTCTTTCTTTTTCATGCAGATTACTGTCTTGTTCATTTAAACCTCTGTTAAAGCAGCTCACTAACTCTACTGTTTAATATAGTGACATTAAAAATCTACAGAGAACTAATGTGAAATCTCCCTGGGTGAAGAAGTTTTTTTTGTCTTGTTTTAGGAAAAAGACGTTTTGAGGACAGACTATGAGACTTTTTATAGTGTGCATCATTTTTCTTCTTTGTGCGATTCTATCCATCCTCCATCATTTGCTGTCAACTTGTCCTTTTATTAGCTTTTGTAACAGAAATTTCTAATCTTCTTGGCTACATAAAAAAAAGTCCAAATAAAAACACTCAACAATTAACAAGCCAGATCTTATTTTTTTTAGTCTGTACAAAATCCAAAATATAAAAACATGTTGTGGTTTTATGGTGGGTAAAAATCTGGGAGCAGTCACTTTCTGAGGCCTCGGTGTTATTGTGAAGATGGCAGACGACCAACAGAGACTCCAGGTCACCACAGAGCACATTAACGAGTTAATTAACGCGTTTCACTGGTTTCAAGAATACAAGTAAACAATGTAAAATGACTGTCTGCCAATGAGACAATGAAAATAAAACGTCAACTTCACATTCAATTTGAATATACTTACAGCAGCGTACACTAATGTTTAGGTACATTTACACTGAATATTATTGGTCTGTGGAGGTTATTTTTATTTTAGCAGTAATTATGTGTTTTCTATCTAAAGATCACTGAACTTAATTTTTTTATGTAATATAATTATTTTTTAATTTATTTTGTAACATTACATCATTTTACATAATGCACACACAAGTAGAAAAAACTATTTGTTTAAATGATTTTATTCTAATATTGGCAGCCACAGGCTTCCATACCAATGATTCAAGCTGCAAATTAAATGAGATGTGTGAGCTGTAATTAACTTACATGCTGCAAAACATTACAATGAGCCGTCTCGGGAAGATTATAGGGTGTGAATGCACTCAATTTTGTAACAAATTGAACACAAATATACTTTGAACTCTGGGTGACCTTTTACTTCCTGAGACAAATCCACTCAAATGTTACTATGAGCTGTTTATCTGCGCTCACTCTGGATTTGATTTTAGCCTGCAGGTATCACAGCTGCTGCAGACAGAGATTCAAGTGGTGGAGGATGTTTGTTTATGGCAAAAGCTTCACAGTGAGGATTTGCATAAATGGGTCACAGTGGTGAAAAGTAAGTAAATGTGCTGTACACTGTCAAACAGGAACAGAAACAACCTGTAGCTGGTACAAACACCAGGTCATTATCTGTCATTTAACATTCAGTTACTTCTGTTTAACAACTTAAAATATGAAGCAATGTGAGGATGACCGGTGCATTTCAGAGCAGAACAACATGAAAACAAACACAGGAACCTAAAGAGTCAAAATGTGACTGTAACCTGCACATAAACCAGAACTGAAATCCACATGAACCACCACCGTGAAGGTCCTGAACATCAGTACAGCTCCAGTCTCTCCGAGTGAAACCGAGTCGACTTCCCAAAACTGACTGAAAGCTTTTATTTTGAAGCAAAAACTAATGAGGCGGGTCGCAGGGTCAGGAGGCTGGTTGAGGTCGTTTTCAAGTTTGTGTTGATGATATTTACATAAACAACTAAAATAAATCAATAGATAAATATATATTGATGTAAAGTCTTCAAAATAAGAAATTTAATCTTGAACAGGGGATCAATAAGCCTGAATTTAATCAATCAAGTCTGAGTTTCTATGGAAATTTTAAAAACTAGACACGTGGGAGAATTCAGATGACATGAATTTAGATAAATGGTGGTAAAAGTAAAATACTTAGGTAATACTACCTTAAGTAAATAGAATAAAAATGAATATAATCAGTTGTAAATATGAAGTATTTACAGTAGTATTTCAAGTATTGAGTTATTTATAAAATGTAAATCATTTTGACCCTTCTTTGTTTCCGTAGATTTCTACCCTTCCAGGCGTAAATTTCTTTTAATTTCTATAAAAAAAATTCGAATATTTTAATGTTTTTTTATTTTCATTTCCCTGCTTCAGCCCGATTTGTCACCTTCATAACATTTATCATCATAAATGTAACACCAGACATTTATCGTCCAAATGTACCAAGGTTTGAGACTTGAGTTTTCTGTCAGACACATCTGAGCTGTGGGATCAGATCCATCACATGATAACTTCTCTGTCACTTGAAACTACTTTGATGAACAAACTATTTGTCTCCGTCTCTCTGCTTCTGTGTCCTTTTATTAGCATCTGTCTCATATTTATTGGATTGTTAGTGGACGTTATATTTATCAGTTTCTTTTCCTATTTTGGTCTCAATAAAACACTGAAGTTTGTTCCTAAATGTTGGAAATAGAAAAATTGCTTAAATTCATCATTTGATATCTTTACAGTTGAGACTGAGGATGAGGCTCCACTCGAGCTCCGACGTGTTTATTTACAACCAAACTTTCCTTCGTGAATGGACCCTGGATCTGCCATCAGGAGGACAGGAGGTGTACTGTTCAGACCCCACAACATGAACCAAAATGAATGAAGCACAATGACCCATGACCCCTGAACCCAGCACAAACCACCACAACATGTCGCTGTGCTGCAGCTGGAGACTTATTACACAGAACTGTGAAACCAGAGAGGGAATCCTGTGAGAGGCAGCTGGACACAAAACAGATGATTTATTTTATTTAACAAAGCAACGTTTTGATTGGATCTGTCTGCACAACAAATACTCCTCACTACTTTGTGAGCTGTTCCAGACTCAGCATTTTAGTGCTGGATGTTTAGATTTTTACAGATTTGACGACAGCTTCACCCAATATTTGTATATCTGGGTTTTTTTTTTTTGGTTCTGAACATTAGAGTAACTGACTTTTACTGAAACAGCACAAACAAAGCAAAATAAAGTCGTCTCAGTTTTATCACAACTAACACACATAAATCTAACTTCCTGTGTCTCCACTTCCTCTTAATATCAAAACTGTACAGATTTGTTTAAACTCGACTTTTTGCTTCCAGCCAACACAAAAATACAACAGTCATTTTAAAATGAGCGCAATGGGAACTGAAATTACACGAAAATAAATTTAGCATTTACACAACTCATCTGTCTTTACAGTTGTCTCTGTCCAGCTGCTCCTCAGCCACACCACCTTTTCTTCTCTGGTTTCACTTCGGTCACATTCAGACTCCAGATTTACGTTGGCGTTAACAAGCTACAACGACACCTTGAGGCCGTCTGGGCGACACTGACCCCTGACCCTGGATCCAGAAGCCCCGCCCCTCAGATGGTCCAAAGCACATGAGGATTGGATGGGACATGCGGCAAAGGTGGACGACACCGACACCCCCCTCCCACCAACAGCAGGCGTCCAGTACTTACTTGTGCGTCATGGCCAGACGAGCGTTTGGCCTGCGCCAACGTGTGCAGGATTTCGTTTAGGAGGGGGGAGTCCTACGAGCGACCACGTGTGTTTACAGTCAGAAAAAGAGGAAAGAGAGAGAAGCATTCAATGCAAACAACACACCGGGCTCAGACTGGACCTGCAGCAAAGTCTCCCAGTTTGATTCCAGTGGCTGTAAAAACAAACACAATTCAACAGCTTTGATTCTGATGAAGCGGCTGCACCTTATTAAAGCTCTTATTACCATGTGGTCCACTCAACAGGACAGCTCCTCACCCACGTGACCCAGACCTGGGTCCTCACTGCGGGCTAGACCACAGAGGACCAGGGTGATTCAGCTGCATCCGACTCAGCTCGCTCTCATTCTGGGAACTTGATGAAGTCAACAAAAAGAAAACAACAACCTGCTCCTGTTCAAGCAAAATAAGCACAAAGCTCATGACGGCATCACTGGATCAGATGGAATAAAATAAACAGCCTGAAATCGATGGTCGGGTCAGGTGACTTCATGGAGCAGCATCATGCAGCAGCTAATGGTGTCTCACTTTTAAAGGAGCAGCTCAACATTTACTGAAACATTTACTGGTTCTGTTTCCTCCAGAGACACAGGTCACATGATCTGTGTCATCTCTTAGCCTAGCTTAGCACAGAGACTGCAAGCAGGTGGAAACTGTTAGCATAGCTCCATTAAAAGAGGAAAAATAAAATCAACCTAAAGCATGTGTTTTGTCAGCTTTACAGTCATCGCACATTCTTCTATGAGAACACACACACACACACACACACACACACACACACACACACACACACACACACACACACACCCTGCTGAAATGAGGCAACAGGACATTTTGCTGCACTGAGGAGGTGAATCAGTGAGATGACTCTGTGCTGAGGTGAGACTCAGTCTGCTTCATATAAAACAAACCACATGTCCAACAGAAAACTCTTCACTCTAAAACTATTGATAATTGATCACTGATTTCAGTCACTCCTGTAGTGAAAACATTTGCAACTTCATGCTGATTAATTTCATATTAAAATCAATACAGTCCTGCAGGGATGATGTGTTTTAATGTCATCATCACCTGGGTCCCTCCACTAACAGCCAATAGGATTTCTCCGTTGTGTTTTGGATGATTAGAGAAAATCAGCAGCAGTTTCTGATCCTGACAGGTTTGGTTCAGCAGGATCATCTTCACTAATGACTCCACTTTCTGATGTTTGAAGCCCAAACACAACCAGCAGCAGTAAAAAGCTCATGTTAGGCTGTAAACCAACGACACCACGGTCACATGACTTCACCGTCACCACCACTAACCTCCAGCCTGTAGTGTGATTCAGCTCTGAGCTCTTCTACAGAAGCCTTTCCTCTGACAGAGTTAGTGACAGTCTGTAGAAACACAGCGAGGCTGTAAAGGTGGACTGGTGAGGAGGTCGGTTTCATGTTGGACTGATGACGTCTAACGTCCCCGACAACCTCTGTCGTCTCATTTAGACTCTTGTTAGCAACCGGCCTTTTTAACAGACGGAGAAGCTTCAAGACTCAGGACTGAGGGATTTACTGACGGGTCTGATGTCAGAGAATCAAACCTGAAAATAACTGGAACGCACAGTTTTATTAAAGGGCCTCTGTTAAGTTTCCTCTGCTGCCAAATGCAGTTTCCTGCAGGAGCAGGTGGTGATTGTCCCTTGACAAGAGCTTCAGCATCATTGTCTTTATAAAACAAGAGGCTATAAATCCTCTGAGCAGCTACGTCTTCAGGGAGAGACAGGCCGGCGCTAACTGTTAGCATGCTAACTTCAGAAGAAGAAAAGATGTGATAGAGACAAGAGTAAACTTTGGTGTTTGTCTCCACCTCTGGAGACAGATGTTGGTGAGTAAAGAAGGAAGTTTGAAGCTGAACTCACAACTTTTCTTCTAGACTGGTGAGTAAACAGATGCTAACGCTAAAGTTAGCTATGTATCAATAGCAAAACTTACAAATAGCTCTGTTGAATTGAAACTAATGTTGACAGATGTGTGTTTTCTTCAGGACAAAAAGGGGAAAACTAAGATGCCAAGTTTTTATCTGATTGTTTCAGGAACAGGAAGAGTTTAAATAATTAGGGTCCATTTGACCCAAGTTTCTGATCTTGATATGAACCTTGTAGGAATGTTTTAAATGAGCTCAGCAGACAGTAACTATGATTATCTGATCGTTCTGTGTGAAATGAGTTTTATGTTTTTTCTTTCTTGAACACTTTGTCTTGTATTGTGTATATTTGTGCGTCCATAAGACAAAGAATTAAAAAAATAGATGTCGTACCAGCTGCTTCGTTGGAGGCCGTCAATGCTCCTGCCTGACTTCAGATTCAGGTCCTGTGTCTGAGCCGAGTGTGTTTAGTTCCTGTGTGTGTGGAATAAATCCAGACACCAGCTGTTTACTGCTGGTCCTCCACAAACTTCAGCTCCAAAATTCAATTTCATACCAGGAGAGAAAATGACATGTCATGGATTTCTGACTCATCCCATAAACTGTTGTGAAAACAGGGGATTACAGAGAAATGAAAGAAGCCTGCTGACGGTAATGTACTCATTTTTATCCTGCTGCACACAGACAGCAGATCGCTTTGTTTGTCGTCTTTACTTTTACTGAGCTGCAGTTTGTTCCCTCATGTCATCACTGGTTTTAGTTTTCAGACTTTTACACAGTGATGTTAAAGCTCGGAAAACATACTGTTGCTCCTCAACGATGAGACGAGGATAAAAGTGGCGTTTCTGAGGATCTGGTTGTCCTGTGTTCAGTGACAGATGCTTCTGACCTGGAGCTCAGTCTGCGAGTCTGTCTGCAGATGCTGCTGCTTGACTACGCTCAGACCAAAAGCAGCGAGACTGTAAAACTTTGCTGCGGCTGCGAGGACGAGGACGCTGCTGAAGCTCGTGCACGCTCTGACGTAGATGAAATACAAAGTTCGTTCAAAAAGCTTGATCTTACAAATTTCAACCGTGTCACAACTCTGGATGACGCACTGCCAACGGGCACGCCGCCGCTCACCAGCAAGAGACACTGGCTCAAACAGAGAGTGAACGACTTCCTGTTACTTTGAGGTTCTCGCTGCTTTCAGACTGAACGTCATCGTCATTCTGCTCTGAATAAAGATAATATTTAACTACAGCTGATAACAACTGCTGAACAAACTGACTGCAGACAAAAACACGGCCTCTCTCTCTCTCTCTCTCTCTCTCTCAAAGTGTTTTTACAGTGACACTAACACGTCATCTGTTCACGTTGAGGCTGCAGCTGAGGGTTACTGTCGTCATTAATAACCCGTCGATTATTTTCACAAATAACTGATTCGTGTTTTAGTTTCTACAAAACATAAAAAACATCCAAATGTTTTATCCAAACTCACAGAACATTGAGTTCACTTTAAAGTGAGACAGATGCAGCGAAGCTCCACATTAAGAACATTAAGACAGTTTGTCTGTAAAAAAACAAAAAACAAAAACTGAAGATATAAGTTCCTTAAATTCATCACGTTTTCTTTTTGTTCCTCACTGTCCTGTAACACACTGAATATCATCTGTGCCATGTGACAACACAAAAAGTTAACGCAACATCATCAAGCTGTGACATCAGACACTGACATGGCCGCAAAGGTCACGTTTTTAACCCCAGTTCAGTCTGAGCGACGACCCCTCGACCTGCTCGCTCTCTCACACTCGCTGTAAACGTCATGGTGATGAAACGAAGCTGCACCTGGATGAAGAAAGCTCAGCACAGAGTCGAACAGCGAACGAAACACAGGCAGAGCGATGATGCTGTTAATGTTCTCATGTCTCAATACTTTTAATGTGAAAGTATCGTCTGACAGGAAACATCGTCTCGGCCGCTCAGGACAACACTTACAGCTTCTACACTCTGAGAAGAGACGTCATCTGATCAATGTGCTCATCACAGATGACAGGATGAGTTCATTCATCCTTAGGCCTCTGATGCTCCAGATAATCAGACCAACAACTGATCCCCCAGAGGACTTTTCAAACCGTCATCTGCTCCCTGGTAAACTTTATTACTCCACATTTCCAGCTCGACTTGGACCTGTAACCAAATTGAAAACCATCCACTGTCGCCTCTTGAATTCTGGTGTATTTCATGTTCACACTGAACAGAAGAACAGAGTAGAAATGAGCTGTGCCCCAGCTCAGGAGCTGAATCCTTCAGAGGGCTGCACCAAAATGAGACGGTCTGGTCTACAGAGGATTTTCTCTTTGCATCAGAGAATCTACTTGTGGTGACTGACGGCAGCGCAGTCCGTTAACCTGACATCATTATTAATGATTATCATCCTTATTGACTCTAATCTGGTTAATATTTTCTTAAAATGACCAATTCAGTGTTTTGTCAATAAGATGTCAGATAATATTAAAAAAATCCACATTATAATTTATAAAGTATTCAGATAGTTACAGGGGCCCGGGCCCTGACAGTTCAGATGAAAACAAACCACCCAGTCCCTCCTCCACACAGGAGACTGAACCAGTTCACATCAAACAAGCTGCAGGGAAACAAGCGCACCTTCAGTCATCGTCCTGTGTGTGATCTATTTTTATTACCTTCTATTTTTACCAAGAAGTGCTGCTACGCTCCGACGGCAGCCTGGCGGTTCTCACCGTCACACACAGGTTGTGTTTTTGCAGCCACGTGTGTCGGCGTGTTGTGCGTTCTTACCTCGATGCTGGTGCTAAGGCTGGGCAGAGTGTCCGAGGTCACCGTTGTGCTTTGAAGGCTGGAGAAGTCCCACAGGTTGATGGGCGCCGTGGGGTCCGCCCCCTTGGAAGACTCCGCCCATCTCTGACTGTCCAATAAGGTCACTTCGTAAAATTCCTGGATATCTGACACAGCAGGGGAGACACAACCACACACACTGTCGTTACACAAAGACTCAAACAGCTCAAGAGCTTTTCAGCACTGTGACCTCAAAGGGTTCTCATTGGTTCACACATCGTAACCTCCAACACATCAGTCAGTTCGTTTATCCCTGAGAACGACTTCGCTGGAGGTGCACCGTTCCCTCGGAGGGAAACACCTCAGTTTCTCCAAACGCACCTTCTCTGAAGCCGAGACACAACTTGACTTAGACGCGTCTTTAATCCCCCACGGATGAGAGTTTTATATGTTATATGTTCAGCCTCTCTTTAACCTGCAGGTCAAGTCCTGCACCAGGTGATCTCTCAGGTAGGGGTGGGCCACATCCACAGTCTGATTCACTATCTGCGTCCTGTTTCCACTCTGATTTCACTCTGAGATTCAGATCTTTTCGCCACTTTGACGCTTTTTTCGATTGTTTGTTGCTCGCCGCTGCTCTTCACCCACAGTTGTCTGTTGTTTACAAACTGCGCTACAACCAACCAGACTTTTTGTCTCTGTTACTCTGCAATTCTGACGACTTTCATGCTTTCGAATATTTGAACTGCTGAAGAGAAGAGTCTCAGAGTTGTCTGGATAAAGCTTCAGATGAATTGTCCACCTCAAACAAAACATGTTGGAAACAAATTTGTGCTGATTCTGAAGCAGATTGACAAACTAATTTTCTCTCTCACTGTGACTGAAGTTAGAAATGGAGTCTTTGGAGACCTCTGGTGTTTCGATGACAGAAATCAGACGGAGGGGAAAGTGTTTGAGACCATGACTCATTCTGTTCAGTGGCAACAGAGCAGACAGTGTCCTGGTAAAGAGAGGAAAGGTCAAAGGTCACTCTCAGCTGTTCTAACATTCATCAGGTCACCTCGTGGTGTTGAGAGCGGGAGCTACAACAACAACAGAAGCTGACAGGACTCGACCTCGTGTGTTGTTAAACGCTCAGAGGTCGTGACACAGGAACGTCCCTGATCATCACGACGGACAGTTTCAGGTCACACGGCGAGTTGAGGTGTTCAAGTCCTAAATATATCTAGTGCTTATTTAAATAACATCTTGACTGCAGAACTTATAAATGGAACACACTGTTGTTATTAACGTTTGGATGCTTCCTCACAGAACCAGTACAAATATATTATTACTCTACAGCCTGTTTCTCTGGTTGTGTGTAAAAAGTTAGAACTGGTTTAACACTGAAGCTTAAACCAGCAGACAGACAGATGTCGTGATGGAAAATAGAATAAGTGAGAAACATTCCCCAGAAAATGGGATAAGTGAATCACCGTCACTGCAAACAAGCAGGACGTCGTCGTATCTGTGATTCTGCAGGAAACTGAGGACAATATGTGTTTTATTAAAACCAGAGACACGTGGATCCACGGGGTTCTGCTGGAGGTTCTGCTGGAGGTTCTGCTGCTCCATTCAACAGATTTAAACTGTCACAAATCAGCTGTTACTTCATCTGGGACCAGGCTACACTCACTGTTATTTAAGAGAGGGCTGTCATGTGCACAGGTTCCCCTTCACAGGATCATTAATGGTGATTGATCGATCGTGTGATTGATATTATGAGCTGCTCCCTGTGGGTTAAGGCTGCAGTCAGTCTGTTAACATGAGGCCGATCTTATAAAAAGCCTCCAGCCCAGCGGCCACATCCAACATGCTGTCTTATTTTTGGACGCACAACTCTGAGGAGAGCTCACAGAGCGGAGATCTAAAATAAGCGAGGCTTTCTTTGGCTCGGCGGGGCAGCTGACCGTCGGCCCGCACAGATGTTTTCCCATAAACCATCAGATCAGCACTTCAACAGCTCCTCGGGACGATCGCTGCAGAAAGTCTGACCCACTCTCGGCCTTTAAACTGAGCCATGTCTGGTCCTCCATAGATGTTTCCTCTGTGTGAGGATACACTGATCTAAAATTATCCTGGAAGACATTAAATAAATATTATATTATGAAATGAAATAAAACATAAGTACATGATTAGTTCACCACCTCTGGCCAGTCATGCTCTTAGTTTACATGCACAGGAAGCGTTTCCTGACAGTGCAAATCTCAAAGGTGTGTTTACCCGCTCATGTACAACACAGTAACATATCTACAGCGGAGAAAAATAAGACAAACAGAAATAAGAGAGTGATGACGAGGGGCTGATTCATGGGACAGAGATTGGACTCCCACCCCCTCAGTTTTAACAGGTGTGTTTTTCCTTTCATGATAAATTCACACTAAAGGCTGAAAACATAGAAGTCGGGTTGAGACGCAGCCATCACACACTGAAAACTAAACTCTGCACTTCTTGGGCCGTTCAGGGCGACTTCCTTCAGCTCGGCTCTTTCACAGTAAAAGCCTCACATGCCTGAGTGACGGTGCAGCGGTGCCACGTGGAGCTGCAGTGACTCCGCTCTGTAATCTTGTCTGTGCAGCTTCAGCCTCAGACTCTGTTTTGACTGACGATTAAAGCAGCGTCCAGTCCCTCAGACGACAGACGGGTCGCCACGTCAGAGACGCATCAGGTCAAACTATCATGCACCAGGTCTGAACACAGTCCGACATCAGAAAATAGAGGCCCCAGACAAAGACATGATTTCACTGATATCATCAGCTGTTATATAAAATCCTTTGATGACTGAAAATAGCTCCAAATATCAACATAGCACAGAAGCTGACGTCAGACCTAAAAATACCACGCTCCCACTTTGTGTCCAAACCATCTCCCAGCTTTTTGATAGCAGCTCTGTTAATATTGTGTTCGGGTCAGCAGCTTGGTTCTGGGGATGTTGAGCGCCTGCTGGTTCACACTCCCCAGAGGAAGAAGCTCACGGACCTCAGTGACCCTCCAGCTCCACTAGCGTGGTTAAAAGGTGTTTTATGAGGTCACACTGATCTTGGCCTTTGAACTTTGACCACAAAACTAATCAGTTCATCTTGAGTCCCAGCGGACATTTGTGCCAAGGGTGAAGGGATTCCCTTGAAGAGTTCCTGAGATATCATGTTTTTATGAAGTCACAAATTTGAAGAAGTTCCCTCGAAGTGTTCCTGAGATGTTGTGTTCACGAGAACAAGACGGACGGAAACATGAAGCCTCCGGCTGTGACTGTTTCCATCATGGAGGCATAAAAACAAACATGTAGGTGACTAATCAGTTACTAGTGAACCGGCTGCACCATTTAAACAATTTCAATTATTCTCTTATTCCTCTCAGTTATTTGTCAGGAAACCCTTTGCAGGTTCCTGACCTTCAACCCTGAGGGGTTGACAAACATGCAAACATGTTTGTTTGGGGTTTTTTTTTGTGTTTTCTTGATGTTTGTATTTCTATGGTTCAAACGCAGTTGGAATCTTTAGACTCTCTTATCGTGTGTTTATTCTCTGGAGGTCATATTTTGCTCACTGCTGGAGTTAGGAGCCTCGACATTCACATATTATATATTTATCTACTAATTTATTCATATGTTTCACTACTCTGTGAACCCAGTGGTTTGGTTAACCAGCTTCAAGCTCCAAAACATTTCATCCACACGAGTCAAGGTTAGTTTTCACAAGGGATGTGAAGAATTTAAAAACTCTTCAGCCTGAAGGGCCAAATGATCTCTTTACATGCTGCACATCATGACACATGGAGCTGAGATTCTTCTGCCAAACTTGATATAAAACACTTCAGTGTCATGTTGTGTTCAAGATCCTTTAAAAGGTTAATTTAAGAAGATCTGTAAAAGTTGAGAAAAAAGCCGTTAGACCTCAGCAGATTAAAGTGTTAGATGAGAAAGTAAAGACCTGGCAGCAGCCTGTCAGACTAACTGCTGAGGTGGTGGTGAGGCCGGTGTCTCTGGCGTTAGTCTGAACGTCCTCGGGGGACGACCTTAAACGCAGCACCACGCTGAGGCCCAATAAAAAGAGACGTCTGAGGAATCATGAGAGACTGTTGGAGATCATTTTACAGTGAAACCAACAAGCTGTTTCCCAAGTTAGAGCTTCAAGTTTGACAGGAACCACAGACGCTCATACACAGTCTGTGAGAATGAGGTTCTACACAGAACCTGAGCAAGGTTCCTCTGCCTGAAAACACAACAGAGCTCCGTTCAAAACCCTCAGATTCAGGCGCAGCAGTTTTTATATTCTGCTGTTTCACTAAAAGGCGTCAGGTCAGGAACTGTTGCTCATAAACAACATAAAGACGTCACCGGGCTGTGGGAAACTTCTGCAGCTTAATTAAGGTTTTAGTTTTTGTTCAGAATTAACAATGAAAAAATGTTTTTCTTTTCCAACTTGAAAAGTTTAAAATGAGATGATTTTACAAACAAAACTATTATTTGATTATCTGATAATAAAAATATTTTTTGGGAAATTACAACTACACTCTTTAGTATCCAAAAATTTCCTTTTGAAACTCAAGTGTGAGAGTTTTTACTTCTCTACATCATAAAACCCTTCAAAATAAAATATAAATGAACCAGTGAAGCCTGACTTAACCCAATCAGGAGCAGGATAATAACCCATGTGACTGTGTCTCAAACGAAAGGTGTAAACCCTTTAACCATCATTATCACAAGGACAACAGTGAGTCTCTGACTGTGGACTCAACACAGCAGCTTGTTCTTCGTTTCACTGCTGCCTCCGGTCGCACTCGTTTCACTCCGCACCACAACTTTTCTGCCAGTAAACAACTGTTTTATCTCCGGAGACAAAGACGCAGCTCAGCTTTTTCTGTCGAGGTCTGGGAGCTTTGGTAAAATCTGTTTTGATCATTTTTTTACATCCTCGTTTCAGTAATGAAGTGAGATAATTAAGGAGGAGGAAGCAGCTGCATGCTCAGGTCTCAGTTCACCTTGGCTCCTTCAGAATAAAAGTGTGTAGTCATGTGACTGACTTACGGGACATAGAGCAGAGGACAGCTGTGTGACATGAACATTACGTAGAAAAGCCTCCAACATCAACAGCAAATCGAAAAAATTCCCAAAGTGGAAAATCCTCCTGATGCTTTCATTCAAATTAGACAGAAAGTCCACAAAAGATTATTTTATATCCTAGTTTCACATGTACATATCATTCTTCCTTCACAGGCTTTTAGCTGAGTCACTGCATGTGTTAACTCTGCTTGTTTTATATTCTCATTTTCAAAAATGCAAATAAGTTGTTTTCTCATTTTCAATTAATCTGAAGATTATTTTATTGATTGATTGTTTTGTCTATGAAACATTATAAAACTGGAAAAAGCACATTACAATATCCTGGAGGCAGAGCTCTATCTTTAAACGCAGCACAAAGCTCAACACACGAGCTTCAGACCGACAGTTGTCATTCTCCCGTCCGGCTCCCACATTGTTTAAATAGCAAACACACTTGTGCCTTCATGGGTGTGTAGGTCTTAAAATGAGGTGTGGTCAGGAACATTGTTGGCACACTGTTATCTTCAGGGAGCGGGAATCACTGACCAACAAAAACCTAGTCTGAGGTCAGTGCTGCAGTGTTAGGAGAGTAATATGCTCCTACACAGACGACAGAGTGTTTCCCAAGATTCATCCTTTCACACCAGCTTCATAACGAACCCAAGATTTGTTCACTTCTCATAATAAACATAATGTGGTGATGTGTCGTTACTTCTCTGTAGAGCAGGGATCAGAGCACTGATTCACTCCGCTCCTCCATCACAGGAAGTGTGTGTGAGGACTGTATGAACCAGAGCTGTTCCAATACTGATGCTAGTATCAGAAAATACTGGATCTAACGGGCAGGCAGGTCCACGTCCATCAGTCCTGTGTTTGGAGAAAAGCTACAGCAGCTCTGAGCCAATCGACAAGTCACTGGATCAGTGTTGATTCTGAGGAAAACGTCTCAACACGATGATGAAGATGAAACAAGAGTCAGTTTTGGTTGTTTTTATGATTCTTAAACAGATTAGACTCAACTGGCGCCGAGTCGGGGATCGTGTCACAGCCGAGGCCTTCACACAACATATCCTTCGCTTCAATCAGGTCTTCATCATCTTCGTGGGGCTGTCCCGTTTTTATCTACAAGACATCTCGATGAAAGCGTTTTCTCTGGATCACTCAATGTCCATTTCTGTTTTTTCCGGGTGATTTTTCTCCACGCAGACTGTCGGTTTTACGTTAACTTGCTTTTCCATTGTGTTTTGCTCATGGCCCATTTTTTGGGGAGGGGTCATTCATTAGTGTAGCGATACCACCGCCCGCCATCAGAGTCAGGGTCTTTGAGCTGACTTTGGCCTCGTGCACACAACTATGTTTTCGTTTTAAAACTCATCTCTTTTGCTGCGTTTTCACCTCCCGTCCACATCACTCTGAGACTTTCAGAAACGCTACTGGACCCATTTTAGTCTAAAACTCCAGGTTGTGTTGTAGTCTGGACGGACAGAAGCAGAGATCTTTGGAAACGAAGGCGTAAATGCCCACGGTGGCTCCTGATTGGCTCTTATCAGCCTCAACTACGAGATCGTTAGGAAAATGAAAATTTGGTAATGTGAACGTAGCCTTTGTCTTGTGTTGTTTTCCATAATCTTGCTCAGATTAGGGGAATTCAAACCTGAAAATAAACACCCGCCTGTGTGGAACAGTCTGATGAACACAGGTCCAGCTCTCTGCAGTAATCGAATGAACATATGATACAGGACCAAATGACATTTTGAGGGTGGCACATGTCTGAGCAGACCGGTTTTCTGAGAAACACAGCGGCTCTTTACTTCTACTGTTCTCATAAATAAGTTAAGGACAGTCGACAGAGCTGGAGCTTGTGAAGAGACTTGGTGTCTGATCAGAGAGCAGCTGTTTCTGTGATCATATTATCTGGTTAGACTGCTGACTCTGACACAACAGCCTCTGTTGTACAGTCTAATATAAGACCACACCTATTCATACTGCTGCTGCTATCAGGGCCTCGGCTCACGACGACAACCTCGTGTCAATAAAGGCCTGGTTTTTTACGTCCACTGTTTGAGAATTTACAGTATGTGGAGCCAACTTTTTCCCCTGAAACTGTCACTTTTGATTTTTTTTTTTTTTTTAAAACAAGGAAAATAAACTTCCTCTCACCAACTACCAGACATGTAAAGTAAAGTAAAGTAAAAATGTATTTGAAACACATTGAGAGGATCATCAACATCATCAAGATTCATCATCTAACAACCACAAATGTCTACAGTTTACAGGTGTTCGGCTGTTTCACTGGATCTGTGAAACTGTGGCCTCAGATGTGATGCTTCACTGGTTTCATTGGTTTCATATGATTACAGACGATTCAAGACGTCACCAGTTCAAACGTCGGGCAATTTATCGCTCAATCAAAATAATCATTAGCTGCAGCTCCAGTTTTGACCTTTGAACCTTGGCATAAAAACTCTGGGTCGGCCAAAATCTGCAGAGGTCAGAGGCACTGGAACTAGCAGAATATCATCCAAATCTTTAGGGCTGGGAACTGAACGTTGATTTATGAAATTGAAAAGATTCGATGGATGCCATCTGTTTCTCTGAGAGGAATCAGGCCAGTCCCAACTGAAAGAATGGGAAGAAAAACAGAAGCTGACGCACACGGCTCTCTGTAAATCAGCAGCAGTGGACGGGGATTATGAACTGGGGGTAATCGTCGTGTCCACAGAGGGATTACACTGTGCTCGGCCTGCTGCAGACATCTTTTTTTTTTGGAGGGGGGGGTTGGCAGATTGGAAAATGTGTGGCAGAAATCTATTTTTCATCAGTGACACTCAGATGCTGGGATGTCAGGGTGAGCGTGACAAACCCACCGAGGCCTGAGACATGGGGGGGGGGGAGTAGTTTGTACAAAGTTAATTATTATTTAAAGTCACGGCTTCCACTCAAACTTAATTTTTTGTCTCCTCCTCTGCTGCTGAGTGAATGTGAGTCGACTGGTTGATGGAGCTGCCATTAAACCACCGAAGAAGATGAAGAAAACCATGTGGAGGACGTGATGGAGGAAGCTCAGCCTCCTCATCATCACTCCACACACATCTGATGTTTTCATCTCTTCACACTTTATACAGTTTTTAATCTTTGTGGAAACATATTGTGATGATATGACCACATTATAATTATGCTGTTTTCATTGAGTAAGGTGGGTGCGGGGGGGCGGTTAATTAAAACAATTATATTATTGTATTATATCATCCAGGTGGATTGGATTGGAGCTGCAATGATTAGTCAAGTTATAAAAATTTATTTGCAACAATTCTGATCATTTCTCTGTCTTTCAGGTAACTTTAAAATCAGCTTTTCAAATATGAATACTTTGTTCTTCTAAGACAATAAATTGTTCATCTTTAGTTAGTCTGACAACAACAACATGAGCTCTGGGAAACTGGGATTTTACACAATTTGCTGACATTTTATCAACAGTTAATCTCGAAAGTCATTGTTAAACTTGTCATCATAAACATAATCAGATTTAAATAATTCTCATTAGTATAGATACTGATTCCAGTCATGATCTAAATCCAGTATCTAGTGAATCTGAAGCCCTGGGATGGTCCACAGTGAACTACAGTGATCACAGGAGATGTGGTACAGAGTGATGCTTCTTTCACCTCACAAAGGATCTTTGGTCAGAGAAAGTGCAGCTCATGAGCAAAATTTTCATTCAGACTTTTTACATATAAACTTACAGAGTTATCATTAATCAGCTCCATCTCCTCTCTGGAGAAAAAACAAACCTTTCAATAAGATTTTTTTTTTGTATCAGATCTAAAACACCAAACTCAGCCCTTAATATTGGAGACATTCACTTTAATGCCCAGAACAAACAGGTAAAGATGAGTAAACCAATGAGCTCAACTCAAGAGCAGAAGAATCAAATATCTCACAATAACAGCAGTTTTACTCCTCCAGCAGCTCTAACTTTAAACTGGTTTCTTATTGTTTAAATCAAAAATCACGCAACAAAACATAAACAAAAGATGCCACAGAGCTGAAAATAATTAATCAATTACGTTATTAAAGCTTTGAGTCACTGTTACAACAACATTACAGAGTTCAAGCTTCTCAAATGTGAGAATATGCAGCTTTTCTTTGTTTGATGTTGTTGTAAATTATGAAGAACTTTGGCTTCTCATCTTCAAATTGTCTGCATAAGTAAAGAGAAGACAACACTGTGGGTATAAGGGACGTGTTTTCTAATGTTTAGATGAAACAATCAATTAATCAAGACAATGGGCGGCCCGGTGGTCGGGACGCGTACCGTGTTGAGCACAAGACGCTCTTAGCAGGCAGTCACTAGTTCGACAGTCTTCACTGAGCTATAATAAAAGACATAAAAAGCCCCAAAAAATAAAATAAAAAACATTAATCAAGACAATGATCTGCAGATCAGTGACAGTAATCACTAGCTGCAGATCTGATGCCATGTGTCATCAGTCAATAATCCATCAATGACCAGTGAAGCCTCACAAACCAACAGAAAACCTGAGGATGCTTCGAGCAGCAGAGGAAACAAACAGGAGGAGGATGAAGATGGAGAGCAGGAACCAGGCCACTGAGTTCACACTGATGATTTCCACTCATCCATTAGTGATGAAGATGCTGAGAGCAGGAACCTGAACTGGATGTTTTGCAGGATGAAAAGAAACCGAAAGACTCGAGCCTCCGCTGTCGTCTGGTTAAGAAGCTCCTTCCCCTCCTGAAGCAGAGTCTGCTGATGCTGTGAAGTTCAGTCAGACCCCGACGTGTTTCAGCTGACCGGTGGTTTATCAAACTCAGCGGCCGTCAGCTGACGTGTAAGAGGACGATTTAAAGATCTCGTACATTCACCCTCATAAATATCTAATGAGTTGGTTTCCCTTATGACACAAAGCAAACCCGCTGATCACATTACAGAATAAATGTAGTGATTCATTTGCACTTGGATTGGTTTGAGTTTCCCTCTGCAGGTCAGCAGCAGAGATCATTGTGCTGCAAATTTTAACAAAGAATGTATTTCTTTAATAAATAAAACCAGGTGTGAAATGTCAGTAATTATGTTCCCATTAAATGTTTCAAACATTAAAAAATTCTGCAAAATAAAAACAGGGAATCGTGTGTTTCCATCAACTAACTAACTCTAATTATGAAGGCAGAGCAGCAGATACATCAGAACCAGTGGTGTTTTAGGTCATATTGTTTATGATGGTAACAACATGGATCTTACTGTGATAATCATTTGTCATGTCATTATATTCACAGTCTTGTGCTGTAGCTGCAGCATCTTGTATTTACAACCATCACCCTGTCCGGAGGGTTCGGGTCTCCCGGTACCAGACGGGTGTTTGGGGTTCTGAGCTGGACCAGCACCGGGTGGAAGTTAATCTCATCAGCTGATTCCTTCAGAGTTTTCTTTTTCCTCCAGATGCTGCTGCTGTTTGCTCTGGCTGCGTGCTCTACCCTCAGCCCCCGGAGGGTCACACCGACACACCAATGACCTTTACGACCTCTCGCCCCGCTGCGACGGCTCACACAGAGGAAACAAACAGCCACAATGCCCGACTCTTACCTACAGACCTACCAGGTCAGAGAGGTCACCATTATCAGTCCACTGATATTTATCAGCTGATGTTTGACCCTCAATGAAGAATTAAAATCATCAGCACACAACACACATCACTGGACTGACACAGGAGCCAGAGATTTGGCTCCACTGATACAGAAACACAGGCCCAACCCGACTCCTGCATCAAATTAAAATCAATCAAGAAATGAATACAGCTGTAAAAATCCATCTCTCTCGCTCTGCTCTCCACAGCGGCTTCAACTTGGTCGATCACAGGTTAAAGGTGTTCATGAAGCTCCACTAACTCAGTTACTATGACTTCTGCACAATAAAAGCATCCTGCCAGTTGACCAGGGGAAGCTTCAGTACAAAGCAGCCGCAGCAGGAGAGGTTTGAACGTAACACAGCTCTGATGAGGATGATCAGAAACAGTGACACAAAGAAACAAACAGGAACCAGGAGTGAAACTAAACCAGGGTCAGTTCGGTTCATTTTGTCTTGTGAGCCAAATCAAACCTTTTCTGGTCAAACATTTTCCTTATCTCTGAACTGAGTGTTTTATATTCATCTATTCATCAGTTTATCAAAGCACCTGATGAGACTTTTTCAGGACAGCTCCTTATTTTCCAAGATCTTTGGTGTATTTTTTCAGGACTTTCCAGGACTGGAAAGTTACCTGACAGAGACAAAGATGTGTAGACTGTGTGCAAAGGGTTTGTGGGTGAAGGAAGAGGCGATCGTACCTATGAGAGCCTGGAAGAGGTTGCTCTGGAAGATGTCGATGACCCTCTGGATGGAGTGTCGGAGCTGCCGGTCCTCTGTGTGGGTCAGCTTGGCCCGGTACTCCTCCAGCAGCAGCAGAGCTCGCTGTGCGTCTGGACAACAGGAGGAGGAAGCAGCAGAGGTGAGTCGGGGACACGACGGAGCGGCCGCTGCTGCCGCTTCATTCTGGGCCTCAGCCACTAATGAAAACTGATCTGAGACGCGACGGCAGTGAAGTGTAGTTTGAGCTGAGCAGACAGACAGAGCCACAACTGCTTTTCTGCAGCAACAATCCCTCAGCGCTGAAATACTGAGCTGTACTGGCTGCACGGAGATATCCCAGAGAGATCATACTTTAAAAGCCCAAATATTAAAAGATTTTCCATTTGATTATCCCAATAAATGGAGTTTAGTTCAACTTTTCCAATAGAAATGAGTGTAATCAAAACATCTGATTCTGCCGCTGGAGAAACTAATTCTGCTTCAGATGAAATGCTTACATTGAAGTTAAGAAGTAATCATTCAGATTTAAGACAATTTAATGACCTTAAAGGCCTGATATTTGAAACATTTTTGACTTTATTCAAGCCTTTTTATGGGCCTGGTTGGAAGTGTTGGGCTTAACTAACTATTATTTTTATTACAGACTCATCTGCTGATTCTTTGTTCTGTAAACTGTCAGAAAAATGTTCAGTGTAATGTCTGCAAATGTCCAATCCTCAGATTTCACAGGCTGGAACCAAAGGACGTTGGATGGAAATGATTTTAAACAATTAATTGTTGATTAAAAGTATTGATTAATCGGGTCAGTTGATCAGGTCAGCTCTGGGTTTATAAAACATCAAAACATCTGATTCTGCTGCTGAAGACGTCGACTCATTTTGACCAAAGACAAAGTGGAACAATAGTAAATAAAATCTGAGACGACCTCTGTGTAAGACTTTTCAAAGGACCCTGACAAAGAGTCAGATGTAGAGTTGAAACTTTAAGTGTGGGGCTGCCGATTATTCAGTCCATTAACCCACAGAAAAAATCCACAGAAGCCAGGGTGACGTCTTCAGACTGTCCACAACCCAGAGATATTTGTTTCACAGAAAAGAAGCTAATCCTCACATTTCACAGGATGTTTGGCGTTTCTGCTAAAGTTAATGATCGTTAATCAAAATTATTGACAATTAATTTTCTGTTGATCAACTTACACTTTTGATGAACTGACAAACCAGCTCTAAATAAAAGTCAGGACCTGAGGTTCAGAAGCACCAGGTCAGCTCTGGGTTTATAAGACGTGAAAACGTCTGATTCTGCTGCTGAAGAAATCAACTAAATAAGAAGAAATCAGATTAACTGTTTAACCATCTTATCTTAGCAAGAGGAGAAAGGCCTGAACCAGTGGTTCCCTCTCGGGGGGTCAGGACACCCCTCCCCCAAAACTGTTGACGATAATTATGAGGGGGAAAGAAACTACCAGGACAGTAAATGTTTTTGTCATTTAGTTTCTCTTCTCCGACGTTTTGTTCTCGTGCTGGACAGTTTCACCTGTGCAGGTCAGTGAAAATGATTCATATTAAAAGAGGAAACTCAGAGGTCACAGTCATATGGGACGTGTCACACAGGGTGATGGGGAGGCGCCGCCTCTCTTTAAAACAAGCCAGAAAGACCTAATCTGAAGCCACTTCAATTAAATACATCACATTTGTGTGAAATATCGCCTCTGCTTTAGTTCATACACGTGTATTAATCTTTGAGAAATAAAACTTAGCTGAGTTCGCAGCTGTTTAAACAGAAGTGGTCGACCTCCACTGCTAAACGCTGCCAGGACGCCTGCAATTGATTTTATATTTAACATGGATCATAGAGGAATAACGCTGCTGAGAAAATCAGATACTTACAAAATAAAGTAAAAAATATCCTGTGGTTCCAGTTTTACAGCTCAGGCCTCAGGTTTCTGACATCTTCACTACTTTATCATCAGACGTTTTCATGTGCTATAAACCCAGAGCTGACCCGACGCCGTCCTCTGAGCTGAGCCTGAGACACTGACCTTTATTCAGAGCTCAGCTGTCAATTACTACATGAGCTGAAAATTAATCATCATTTCAGTCAGTTTTTTAAGCTACAACACCAAACGTCCTCTGGTTCCCGCTTCTCCAATGTGAGGTTTTTTCTCATATGATCGTCAGACTGAATATCTTTGACTCCTGGACTGTTGATCCGACAAAACAAAACACCTCAGCCTCACACACATCACAAGAGCTTCTGACAATCGACAGACAACAGAGTTCAATTAAAAAAAACAAGACTGATAAAAAAAGTGACTGCTGACTGCTGGTTGCAGCTTTTAAAGGTCACAACCACAATTTACAGAAGTAGTCAAACATGACAGAAACCTGTGAGCCGATCGTCCCAGTCGTGACTTTATGATTTAGTGTCTGGACGTCTGACTTCACACATCAAGGATGAGGAAGCAAGTAAATTATGGACTTGAGACTTTTTGTAGTTGTGGATGATTTGATGTAAAAATAATAGACTGAACTAAAATAAACAAAACTGCACAGACCCTGAAATGCACAGATATTTGACGGACAACTGATGCAAGGTTAAAAAAACAACTGTAGATTACTTTGGTTTCAGAGAACTTATGATGGGTATTTGTCTTTTTGTTATTCTACAGACACAAATCAAAATAACATTTATATATGTGTGTGTTCATAATAAAAATACCCATAGATGCAGCCCAGGGAAACTTAAGTGACTTACATGGTTCAAAGAGGTGAAGTTAAACTATTATTTCAGATTTACTGCATGTCACAACAAACCTGTGTCCCTGTGAAAGGACTGTGCTGATGCTGTGGGAGTTAAAATATAATTACTGAGTATAATTAGGCTGCTATTAACACACTATTTGACACAACTGACACAGTTTGATAATCTGACTGTTTCAGGAATAAAAGTAAAACGCTTATCAATGAGAAAAGTATGTGCGGATGTTTTCTCTAAATTTCCCGTTCAGCTGTTCGAGGCTGTAAATATTTCATTCATATTAGTTTATTTTTAGTTGGGCTCGTCTCCGGACAAGGTGCCCCACATACTACTTGGTTAGCAGCGGCGGCTAACCGGCTAGCCCCACTTCAACTCACTTCACCTGCCTGGCGCGGCGCGGCGAGGCCGAGAGGGTCGGTGTGGAGCGTGTTCAGGTCGGGTCCTACCTGTGTCTGTGTGTCTGTGTGTCTGTGTGTGTCTGTGTGTGTCAGTGTGTGTGTGTCTGTCTGTGTGTCAGTGTGTCAGTGTGTGTCTGTGTGTGTCTGTGTCTGTGTGTGTCAGTGTGTCAGTGTGTCTCTGTGTGTCTCTGTGTGTGTCAGTGTGTGTCAGTGTGTCTGTGTGTCTGTGTGTGTCTGTGTGTGTCTGTGTGTCTGTGTGTCTGTGTGTGTCTGTGTGTCTGTGTGTCTGTGTGTGTCTGTGTGTCTGTGTGTCTGTGTGTGTCTGTGTGTGTCAGTGTGTGTCAGTGTGTGTCAGTGTGTCTCTGTGTGTCTCTGTGTGTGTCAGTGTGTGTCTGTGTGTGTCTGTGTGTCAGTGTGTGTCTGTGTGTGTCTGTGTCTGTGTGTGTCAGTGTGTCAGTGTGTCTCTGTGTGTCTCTGTGTGTGTCTGTGTGTGTCAGTGTGTGTCTGTGTGTGTCTGTGTCTGTGTGTGTCTGTGTGTGTCAGTGTGTGTGTGTGTCTGTGTGTGTCTGTGTGTGTCAGTGTGTCAGTGTGTGTGTGTCTGTGTGTGTCAGTGTGTGTGTCTGTGTGTGTCAGTGTGTGTCAGTGTGTCAGTGTGTGTCTGTGTGTGTCAGTGTGTGTGTGTGTCAGTGTGTGTGTGTGTGTCTGTGTGTGTCAGTGTGTCAGTGTGTGTCTGTGTGTGTCAGTGTGTGTCAGTGTGTGTGTGTGTCAGTGTGTGTGTGTGTGTGTGTGTGTCTGTGTGTGTCAGTGTGAGTCTGTGTGAGTCAGCGTGTGTCTGTGTGTGTATGTGTGTGTCTGTGTGTGTCTGTGTGTGTCTGTGTGTGTGTCTGTGTGTCAGTGTGTGTCAGTGTGTGTCTGTGTGTGTCAGTGTCAGTGTGTGTGTGTGTCAGTGTGTCTGTGTGTGTCAGTGTGTGTGTGTGTGTGTGTGTGTGTGTGTCTGTGTGTGTGTGTGTGTGTGTGTGTGTGTGTGTGTCTGTGTGTGTCAGTGTCAGTGTGTGTGTGTCAGTGTGTGTGTGTGTGTCAGTGTGTGTGTGTCTGTGTGTGTGTGTGTGTGTGTGTCAGTGTGTGTGTGTGTGTGTGTGTGTCAGTGTGTGTCAGTGTGTGTGTGTGTCTGTGTGTGTGTCAGTGTGTGTGTGTGTCTGTGTGTGTGTCAGTGTGTGTCAGTGTGTGTGTGTGTCTGTCAGTGTGTGTGTCTGTGTGTGTGTCAGTGTGTGTGTCTGTGTGTGTGTCTGTGTGTGTGTCAGTGTGTGTGTGTGTCAGTGTGTGTGTCTGTGTGTGTGTCAGTGTGTGTCTGTGTGTCAGTGTGTGTCAGTGTGTGTGTGTGTGTGTGTGTGTGTCAGTGTGTGTGTGTGTCTGTGTGTGTCTGTGTGTGTGAGCCCCCGGCAGGCAGCGGCTAGCCGAGCTAGCTCGCTGGGGAACGTGTCGTGAAAGCGGGTTACCTTTCTTTCTGACGGGCATGGTCGGGTCTGGCTCGGCTCGGTGCTGGAGCTAGTTCCGTGTTAGCCACACACACCCCCCGCTCGGGACGTTTCTACGGATGATTCCGCCGGTTGAACCCCGCTGTCACCGCTCCAAGTCGGGGCTGAAGAAACGGCACCAAGTTCCTCCGACAAACAAACTCGCCGTCAGGGGGAAACTGACGCGTCCGACGAGAATAACAGCCCGGGTCTCCGGGGACAGCAGCGGGGACAACAGCTCCGGGCTCCCGGCTGAACCTCTGCCAAAGGGAGCGAGCAGGAGCCGGAGAGAAGCTCCGGTGAGCGCCGCCTGTTACCGACTCTCTGTGCCGCGGCTCCCCGTCAGAGGCGCTCTCCGGCCGGCGTGCCCCGCGCAGGCTGACCGCGGCGGGAAAGGAAAGTACGGATGTGGCTTCCACCCACCGGGACCTGCCGTGCGCCAGACTCCGTGTAAAAAACACCGTGTTTCCGTGCGGGCTGAGCAGGCGGAGCATGCATGAGCTGCCCGCTGTGGTGCAGGCGGACGAGCAGCTCCGGGGCTTCGATGCTTATCCCGGAAAAAAAGTTCAGAGTCCGGGCTGCTGGCACAGCTCCAGTCAGCCGCGCCAAGCCCAGGCTGACTTATCCCGCACTGGTGCGAACACTTGTGTGTGTTATTCCCGGCACAGCCTGCGTTGTGCATTCGTGTCAAACTTCTCTGAGTGTAAATCCCTCCTCTCTGTCCCTTCTTCCTCCTTCTTCTTCCTCCTCCTCCTCCCCAGGTCCGCAAATTCCAAACTTTCCTCCAAAATGGCGTCTCACAGAGCTGGAGATGTGAACCATGTGATTTCCATAAGCCTTCCCCTCCAACCTGCCGCCCAATCATGCAGCTCACCTACAAGATGAGGAGGCGGAGGAGGAAGAGGAGGAGGAGGGTCGGGATGGGGGAAAAGTTTGGGATGTAGAGAAAGGGAAGGTGAAAGTCTGAGAAAAGAGAGCACGAGAAGGGAAGAGGAAGTGAAAGGTGGATCCAGAAAAAAGATCTGAGTGAAAGGTAGAAAAACTCCAGGATGAAGAGATGGAAGACGAGAAGATGTAAGTAGAATATGAGGAGAGACAGAGGAAGAGGAGGAGAGATGGAGAAAGACAGGAGGGTTAGGTGACAGATGAAGCAGAGGATTTACAACAGGAGCCTGTGGAAGAGGAGGGTGGTGGTTAAAGCTGGAGAATATGGAAGAGGAGGGGAGCAGCTGACAGATACCCTTCAAAACATCTCATCTAATAGAATTCAAAGTATTATTTTTATATTTTGTCAGACATTGATCAGAGTTGCAGGTTTCATTCCACTCAGGTCTGTAAAACACTGCAGGATTTTAGCAGAATCAACGAATCTTTGCACATTAACTTCATGTTTTTATTTTCAGGCCACTTTTATGAACATGAGTTCCTCTGACTTGAAGCGATCAGGTAGTGAAGCTAAGCTACTGAAGCTGGTGACGCCACTTGTTGAGTCGTGGTTCTTTCTTCTCATGATAATAAAAACAAGGCAGTAGCTTGTTCAGTTGGACTTCGTGGTTGCTGGGTGCTGTCTCACTGTTTGCACTAACTTCAGTGCGACGCGGCTTCAGTTCCTCACGTCACCTCCTCGGGTTATTAAAACCTGAAAGGTGTTTTTCTTTTCTTTTCTTCTAACAGCTGGAGCAGAAATAAAACACCTCTAATATTCCTACAGTTTGTGGTTTCAGGTTGTGTCTGCAGGACATAACAGATTAGCTGAAGGTCACTTTTCGGTTTAATGAACAAACCATCACAGTCAGTCTTACTATTAGACAACACTGCTCCACTTAATCTGTCCATTATTGAATAATTGTTTAGTTTATAAAAGTATAGAAAACAATGCTTTTCTTGCTGGTGGAACCCCGAAACAAAACTGGACTTCAAAATTTGGATATTTTAAATCTTAAATAAGCAGCTGCAAGAATGTATGACACTTGCACAGCCTAATCACAGCAATACACCAGATGATACCAGAAATATAACTTTAATTTATTATATTTCTGTTGAACTGCTGGACTAAATTATAGGTCAGTCCTTTGTCATGCTGGAGTGGAATTATAATATTCTGTTCTGTTATTTTTCCCATTTTTCTGAGTGGAGTTTGGTTTGGGAAAGAAGATACATAGTCTTTTTTATGTTTTGCATCTGAATGTCTCTTTAAACTTGGATGGTGACATCTTTGTGGTTGTATAGTGTTAGCGTTAGTTTTAATGTTTTTATTAGGAATTTGAATTGAATGGAATTTTTCATAAATTGTGTCTCCTAAATGTGTCATAATCATTATCCCAATTGAAAATTGTAATAATACAAATGTATTCCTTTGAGGAGACCTAGAGAGGGAGGTCAGAGGTCAGGCAGTGGACCCTCCTGAAGTACAAAGCCCTCCTTTGGTCACGATGAAGATGAAACGTCCTCCTCTCCCTCGCTGTGTGAAACATCCCTCTTTGTCTCTCTTTGCCTCTCATGTGCCGATGCAAACCACTCGAAGCTCTGGCCCAGATTAAAGAGAGCAGCTCCGGTGAAAGGAGGAGGCCTTTATTTTTAGACGGCCATGTTTAATGAATGACCTTGCCTTGAGTTTGAAGCTCGTCGTATTAAAGTGCAGAAGGAGAGGTCTGCTCTGCTCTCACGCCATCCGTCACCTCCCGAGGCGGATCCAGTCCGGCTAAATGACCAGAGACGTGAGGATTGGTGCCGTAACAGATGACTACTCAAAATTTACTGAGGTCAACAACAGACATTAATATTCTTTCTCTAAATTCATAGCGTGTTGGCAAAATGTGAAGAGCAGGAAAATCTGAGATTCCAAGAGGGTTATCTCCACTGCTGGTTAGGGTTAGATGTGTGGTGGATCTGCATCTGCTTTGCTGCCGTTTTGTTGAATTCTCAGGCTTTTAATGACGAGTAGGAGGCTGCGGTGGACAGTTGGTACCATGCGGCTCTTTGTAACGATGGTGTTTATGGGGTGAGGTGGATGTGACAGAAACCAGAGGGGAATCTCCTGGAATGCTTTTGGATTAGAAGACAGAGCTAATGTTGTCGCAGTTTCTGATGACGGCAGATGATCAGAGGACGATGGAAGATTCCTCCGACCTGAACAACCACACTGGTCGTTTTCCTCAACCCCCTGATACGACCCTACATCTCCTGAAATAGTGGCCCTACAAAGGCAGGTGTACTGGTCCTTGGTTGTCATGGTTATAATAATAAACATGTGGCCTGTACCGAGGGAGGATGTACCTACCTTCGTCACCATGGTTACTATGATAACAGTCATGGCTTGGTTAGGTTTAGGAAAAGATGGTGATTTGGGTTAAAATAAGTTCTTCCCCAACATCACCTCCTGAGAAACATGCCCATAGGTTGTTTCTAGGTCAGCTCGTTACCCACAGACACGTTTTGCTGTCTCACAATCACATCATGAAGAGGTTTTTAGCAGCTTATCTGTGACCTATCACCTGCTGCCGGTCCGCTACGTCGGAGGACTTGTAGCTTGTCGTAAAGGCACATTTGTGTTGTTTCCATCACAACATCTGTTACCATCAGAGAGGCGATGATACCCCCCAGCTCTTATTTTCATCACACCAGCATGAAGAAGCTGTGAGAATTAGCGCTTGTGTTTTAAAATCTGCAAAGACTGAAATCACATCACTGCTGATGTAAAATAGAGATTAATCTGCCACATACATCACATTCACAGCCAGGAGCTGGGCTGTCCGTCCGTCCATCTGTCCGTCCGTCCGTCCGTCTGTATGTATTTTACTCCTATGTTGTATTTTATTTTAGTACTAACAAGTTTTTGTTTTGTCAGTGAATGTGAGGCCGTGTGATGAGGCTGCATTAATTCTCACAATGTGTGTCTGAGTTGCTGTGTATATGTGTGTGTGTTTATTTGAATATCTGTGTGTGTGTGTTGCAACATGTGTCACAGGCTCAGGCTGCCAAAGTCCAGATTTATGCCAAGATTAATTATGAGCATGTTGTCCAGATTGGGATGAAAACTGACATGACATGTGCAGTAATCACATTGCAGTGTCGGACGGCAGCGTTCAGGGCCACTTCACACACTGCAGGTCATGATGCAGATGGACTGATAAATCCTGCACCCCACATGTTTGACACGCAGCGTCTGAGCCGGCGGCGCCCAGGTCTGAAGGCTCGGTCTCATTTCTGTCGAGATGTCATGGCGGTAACACTCAGGGCTCGAAATTAACAGCTGCAAAATGTGGGAAGAAACTAAAGAACTTTGGAAAACATACTTCTGTTTTATAAAGCTCCACAGTCTAAAGGTAGATGTCCATGTGTTTGTGATTATAAAGCAGGTCTAGGTTCTATATTAATACTGTGAAAGTATCAAAGCCTCAGTCCACAGAGAAATGCACACAGCCTGTATTCAGACACTGAGCCTTAAAACCAGCCGTCAGGACTTCTGGAACTTTGTGATGTCACAGTGAATCAGTCACCGCCCTCAGCCATGCCAGACCTCTGTAACCTCTGTAGCCTCTCCCCCATCTCTGCTGCAGGCTCCAAGATGCATTAGCCACTACTAGCATAACACACCACAATCGACCACTCCACTGTGAATGATCCAGTTGCATTGTGGGTAATGCAGGCAGCAGGTTTCAACAGAGAGGACAAATGTGAATATTTCCTGGTTTCTGTGACAGTAAACTGAACATTTTGGTTTTTGGACTGTTGACATTGGCCCTCGGGACATAATGATGGGTCTATTCACAGTTTTTGTACAATTTATAAACAAATTAGTTATTGAAAAAGAAAAAAAATATGCAGTTCTCCTCTGATAGAATAATAGAAATGGAGGACAGAGGACCTGTCATAGTGTATGTTGTTCTTCTGTGGTGATAATTTCTAACAAATCTGCAGTTAATCAGATTAGTTAGACCTTAATGATAAGGGGTAAACCAGAGGCTATGAGGGGGCCCTGAGGGTCTGGGGTCCCTGGGCTGCTGTCTGCTTGGTAATCAAGCCTGGACTGAAAGAACAGTGAACATCTGAACACACACACACACACACACACACACACACACACACACACACTGGAGAAAGTGCATCGTCTCATCTGAAACACAATGGTACCACAGTGTGTCTTGACATTAACTGTTTCACATTGTATATGTGTGTGTGTGTGTGTGTGTTTGTATTGTGTGCTGGCTCTCCTCTGTCCTGGACTTCAGTTACAGAGGACCTCGTTGGGACGGAGTGTGTGTTGTTAAACAAGCGCTCCCTCTGTCAGCTGAGCTGTGAATCAGTGTGTTGCAGCCTCAACAGCGGAGCTTTTGTCTCTGCTGACGGCACAAACCCTCCAGAGTCCCTCTCTCTCTCTCTCTGTGGTCCGGCCTGCAGATCAGCGGTGAGCAGCGTCTGTTTATCCCATTGTCACCTGAATGCCTCTAATCCACGTCACGCAGCAGAGATGGACTGAAACAATGGGCGTCAAATTAGCAGCTGAGGGACGAGGATTTGTTCGCTGATCGTCATCTGCAGTGCAGGAGGATTAATACTGCAGTGGTTATTCTGTGTGTGTGTGTGTGTGTGTGTGTGTGTGTGAGGGGTTAACATTAGGCTCAAGAGTCAGCACAAATGATTAGAGTTCAGATTCAGGATCAGGTTCAGGTTCAGGATCAGGATCAGGATCAGGATCAGGATCAGGATCAGGTGGGAGGGGAACAGACTCCACTCCCCCCAGAATCTGCTCTGGATTCTAACAACAACCTCATTACCAGTGATAGAATAAATACTCAAAACCAAGGCTGTATTACCAGCTGCCCAGGGGCCCCTAAACCCCATGTTTACATCATGTATCTGTGTGACTGAGGTCCTCCCTCCTCCACCTTGTGACTCAGTATTGAAGAGGAACCTCTGTGTGAAACCGTAATTATTTTGTGTTTGTTGTACAGTTGTGTTGTATTAACCTGTTTTTCATTGTCAGGTCATTAACAGACAGGAAACCTCTGGTGAGTTAGTGTCGTTCTACTGTGGGTGAACTGTAAAGCTGCAGCCAACAAGTATTTCATCATCAATACGTCTGACCTTCATTGTCTTTAACAATCGACTGATTGTTTGGTGTAGAAAAAGTCTGAAAATAGTGAAAAAAGTTAATATATTTTAATTTCTTGTTTTGTCAAAAATATGAAGATGTTGAGGTCATTGTTGGGGAAATGAGCAAATATTTGAGAAGCTGTACACAAGTGAAGCTTTTGCCATCTTTCCTTTAAAAACAGACTTAGAGATTCATCAGTTATCAAACTTGTTTCCAGTTCAGTTTCTGTCAGTGAACTAATCGATTATCCCATTAAAACCTGAGCCTCCCTCTAAAACCTCAGCACTGTTTGAAAACAACCTCCAAAACTTTTATTCCTCAGTCTCAAGCGGATAGAAACATGAAAAAAAACTGAGACCTTTAAACTTTGACTTTGAGTCTCTGCGGACTCTCAGCAACTTTTTTCTCAGCACTTCTCTCCCCATTTAATCCATTTCTCCGCCTCTAGCTACCTGTATATGCTTGTGTTCCTGCTTCCAGGTCCCTGCAAATAATGTCTTATTATTTCATAAACTCAAACTTTCATAACCCAGCCCCCCCCCAGCCCTACACAATGGGTTAATAAAGACTGGAAGTGGACAAATGGAGGAAACGCCATCAAGACATCCTAATGAGGAAACACCAGAGGTAAGGTTAAAATGATAAATTCAGCTTAAGATAAATAAAATAAATAAAACACAGACAGAAAATTTGATCAAGTACATTCCAATAAAATGAAATGAATAATGAAAGTAATTAAAGATAAAAATTATAAATAAATAAATGAATAAATAAATTCCCTAAAATAGACGAAGATCTAGTTCAAAGACAAATTAAAAAGGAAAGTCTTAAGTTTGCTTTTAAAATGAAAAATGCCTGAAAATGCTCCAGTCCTGGCTGTTGGACAGTAGCGCTGCAACCTGTTCAAAACCTGATTTGAGTTGATTTGCTGATCCTGCTGTAGTTTACTGATAGATCAACAGGAATCATGGGACATGCCTGTGTCATTAAACATGTGTGAGTTAGCTCCGAATTCAATAAAAATCTTAATCTGATTTATTATTATTTCATGAAAATCAACTGAACTGAAATCAGCTGGAGAAGACAGCAGTGGACAGAGACTTCACCTCAGCTGTAAGTAAAGTTCAGGTGAGCAGGGCGGCCTTTGGTCTCTTCAGTTGGCGGTTAGCAACAGGCCCGGGATAGTTAGCTAGCTAGCGTTAGGCCTGGAAATTTATGTTCAAAAATAAAAGACTGTCCAAACAAACTTCTCTGGACGAGTAGTTTTTTAGAGGCCACGCATCGAGAAAGAGGAACAACAGACAAGAACAATCAGAGGAAAACTCAGACGTCGAGGGCGGGAACGCAGCAGCTCTAACCCCGGATCAACCGCTCCAGGGTCACAGGACACTCAGGTACCTTCCTGTTTCTGAGCCGTCAGCCAGAGACCGACATACATGTCAGTGTAAGTGACTGTCAACGACAAAGACACAGGTAAATGTGTGTGTTTATTCCTCGTACAGACACTGTGTAAGCAGAACAGGTTTAGCCTAAAGAAAGGTGCGGTTACTGTTGCTATTAGAAACTCTAATGTGATGCAGATACATGTCCAGTGAGTGGACCATTACAGTCACATTGCTCCAGTTGTACATGACTTTAACACAACAGTTGTGTTGTTCTGTTACTGGGGGACATCACTGCAGCTCACCTCCACCGCTTTAGGTCCTGAATAATATCACACGTTATATATATTAATACTCTGAATTATGTTTTAATGAGACTGTAAAATAAGGCTTAGACAACTGTTGTGGTTGTTCTACAGTTGCTTTAGTTATTGCTGACCTTCTATCCCACAGGCCTGGCTGGGTCCAGCTGACAGTGAAGGGTGAGAGCACCCTCTGCTGGATCAAAAGCTGAACTACTTTAAACTCTGCTGCGTTAACTCGGTGAACAGTTTAAAGGAAGTTAGAATATTTGATTTCTTCTCATGTTCAAATGAATGTTTGATGAGAAAGTGACAGCCCTACTGAACAGTAAGTACATCAAGCTGAGACTGTGAAAGTGAACAAAAGGAACAAAATAAGGTTGAGTAAAGTCAGGTGGACGTGCCAAACTAATCCCAGAGGAAATTACACCTGTGAGTTAAAGAGGAAATATTTGGCCTCCACCTTCTTAGCATATTATAAAAAAGTTTATCTCCTATGTATGAAAACCTCTGCTGCATATATCTGATATTGACCAGTGTGCTATGACTTGTTTGAAGTTATGACTATATGAATAAGGCTCAGACACTGATCATGTCTGTATTATGGACTGAAGTAGACGTCAGCAGTGACACTGACACATCAGACAACTACAGACAACAACACTTGATGCATAGTGAAGTTTATTTCTTATCATTTAATGAGTGGTGATCATCATGTGAACTCACAGGACAATAACATGTAAGTCAAGATGTTAAAACAAAAAGAAGCTGATAAACCAGAGTGAAAATGTGAATCATATAAACTGATGTAATTATAATATATTTTAACCTTTAAGCAGAAAACACAAAATAAGAAAAAGTTATTATTATCATCCAGTTTCTTTATCAGATGTGTTATATCATGTATTTGTTCACACTCAGTAAATCTGTGTTTTCCTGTTTGGTAAAGATCACATACAAGTAACTCAATAACAGTTTCACATTTATCCTGAGCTTTTCTTGGTCGTAGTCATTGAAGTCTCAGTCTCTCAGTGTTGAGATGTCTCAGTTCATCACTCTCTGTCTTGTTTGTTCTGTCTTTATTATCAGTGTCAGAATGGATCTCCTGTTTGTCCTGGTGGAAGATGTTGAGGTCTTATTATGGTCTTTGTTGACATTGGTCTTGATTTAACCTCAGTTCTGACAGAGAGTGAAGACTGAAGAGTAGTGACCACTGTGGACTAGGGCTGGGCAATTAATCGAAAAATAATCAAAACCAACATTAAGAACCATAAATCTTGCCCATGTCGGTTATTATTTTTTTATTTTTTTTATTTGTTTTTTTAAATTCTGTTAACTCTTTCTTTAGATTCTGTTAATATGTTCCAGTGTGTGTTCATGTACTGTTCCCTTAAAAGCACACTACCACATGTGTTGCTCCGCCCCGTCCAGTCTGCAACGTAGAAGCAACATGGAGGAGAACGCAAATCAAAATTTTTGCTCGAACACCAAAGTGACTTAGAAATTAGTATCAAAGAAAAATGCTGTGCGCGTTGTTTGGGAACACTTTGATTTTCGTGAACGGCACATCGAACAAAACAGGTGCAGTGGAGTAATATGTAATAGTAACAGTAATATGTAAACATTGCGGACAAACAGTTTCGCCAACCAAAGGCAACACAACAAATCTGTTTCAACACCTGACTCATGTTATAGAATGTGAACGGCTCAAAAAAAAGAGAGAGACTGACCAGCTCCCAGCAACAAGTCCCTCCATGATGCAGCATTTACAAATGCTACACAAGATGAAAAAGAATCAAGGAGATGGAAAGAAATTTCCTACTACATTACTAAGGATATGGCTCCCATCGCTACAGTGGAACACAGTGGATTTAAACACCTTGTTAAACCCTCAATAGAATATACACTGTGCCATCATGAAAATATTTTTCCCCAACCGCAGTGCCCAACATGTGCACAACATGTCGTGAAAAAGTTGCTGCTGAACTGAAATCTGTTCTACACTTTACAGCCACATCTGATCTCTGGTCAAGTAGGACGATGGAGCCATACTCAAGGTTACTTTACACTACATAGACAATGAATGGAAGCTGCGTAACAGATGGCTTGAGACGTCACATTTTCCAGCAGATCACATGTCAGAGATGATTGCACAGGGCCTGAGAAATATGCTTTCTGCTTGGGACCTCACGGAAGAGAACCTTGTGGCCATTACGACAGACAACAGCAATAATGTTCATCTGTGTGTGTTTCCTTCAGTTATTTAAAAATCAGAATGATGACAAATGCACTTTTTTCATTAGAAATAATCTCCCATCTTCAATAGTTGAGCATATTTACAGTACAAACCTCGTCAGTGAACTATGAGGCGAAAAAAACCCCCAAAAAACCAAAATAATCGTTTATTAACTGTAATCAAGGTAACATCGTTAATCGTGATTTCGATTTGGTCATAATTTCCCAGCCCTACTGTGGACTATGAAACAGTTTCTCTTTTCTCTCTACTTTAGCCATGATCTCAGCTTTTTCTCTCATGTCCAACAGGGACTGAACTCTTTGCTTCCAGCCTGGTTTGGTCTCAGATTTCTCTCCCTCAATGATCATATCAATATACTCTGGAGTGGAGAGAGGATTTGGCTTCAGAACTGTCTCTTTAAGTCTGTTTAGACACTGGGCAGATCTTAACATCAGCGTCACCACCTCAGCCTGCACAAGATCGAAGTCGTCCTTAAGTTTTTCAATCTGTGCTTCCACAACTGTCTTAGCCTCTAGGGCATTAAGGTACTTTTCTTCCAGCTCTTCGACAGTTCCTTTTTCTTTAACTTCCTTATACTCCCATTTGTATTTCTGATTTAAATGTACACGCCAATGACATTTGCCTGGACACTCAGTGCAGTGTCCGTTTGATCCCATTGCAGGACAGCATTTTATATCTTCATTTTCATAGGGACAATCCTCGTGACAGGTAAAATGACACTTCAGACAGCTGGTGATGTACTTTCCTGTTCCAGAGAGATCAATTTGAACAGCCTTTGTGACAGTGACTTCAAACTCAAAGTTCTCATTTCTGGTGATCTCTGCCTCAAGTTCATTAAGTTGCTCCTCTGTCTCTTTTATCTCCTCTAGTTTGGCTAAACCAAGTTTAACCTGCTTATGCAAATCCTCAACTAAATTCTCCAGCTGCTGTCTCACTCTGAGGACTTCCTTTGTCAATGTCAAGCTTTTGGTGTCTACTTCATTCAAAGCAGCAAAAAACCTTGTCATGCTTTTTGAGCCCATGTTCCAAAACATCCGATCATAGTTTTCATCTTCATCATCTCCATCTGCAGATGATTTGTTGTGAGCAAACAGTGCTGAATTATTGAACTTGAAGTGAACTGGTAGTCTGTCTTTTGTTTTAGGACATGGGACCCCTGAAGCATTGATCGCCTCTAGAACAGGTGGACGTTGGCCGTCTGCAAATGTCACCAGAACCCTGATGTTTTCTGCCACATCTTTGCTGAAGATTGAGAGCACTGAATCAAACACATATTTCTGTGCTGGTGTGAGTCGTGCTAAAGAAGCCTGAGCTACGAAACACACAGCGTCAACCTCACTGACACCAAGTTCAGCGGAGAAGAGATTACGTAGCTGCTCTACGATCATCCTGTCTCGTTCTATGCCTCTTGTGTCTCCAAAGCCTGGAGTGTCAACAATGGTCAGTGAGTAGTTTATTTTAAAACCCTCCTGATGGTTGATCTTGTACACGGTGACTTCAGAGGTCTGGCTCTCAGCTTGAGATCTGAACTGACTCTCATCAGTTAATGTGAATCTGTCATTGTCCTTCCACTCTACACCCACAATGTAGTTGATCATTCCATTGATCAGAGTGGTCTTTCCTGACCCTGTCGCACCAAGAAGAATTATGGTGCGATTTCTCCTCGAGCTGTCTTTGCCAAACTTAAACCTCGAACATCCATCTATGTTGACTCCTTCTTCTGTCAGAGGCAGTTTGTAAACTGAGGGAGATTCAGAATTTCCTTTTATCCTTTCACCTTTACGTTTGAGGGATTCTGTGAGAGGTTTGAATTTTTTTGTGCAGACATTAACAGTGAAGCTTTCTTTGATTTTACCAGCTACACCACAATCACATCTGACCCTGACCGCATATTCTGTCTCTGCCTGAAGCCCTGTAATGATCACCTCTTCAGCCGTTGACACCATTTGTTTCCATTGGAGATCTTCCTCTTTAACCTTGTTGTCTGTTTGGGCGTATTCCACGATGTAGCTGAGAATCTGGACATCTTGTCCAAGCTCAGCAGGTTTCTGCCAGCTAACTGATATCTCACTGAAGCTTGTTTCAACCTGAGGTTTTCCAGGAGGACTGCAAGGCAATATTTTAATGGACCCACTGACTTCATTGGCTGGTCCAACACCGACTGAGGTCACTGCTCTGCATCTGAACACATACTCTGTGTTTGGACTCAGATCACTCACTGTTACTTCTTCAGTCTTTGACGCTGTCTGTTGTTGCCATCCATCCTCTCCTCTGACACAGTACTCTACAGAGTAGGAGGTGACGGTCTCTGCTCCAAATCTGGGTGGACAAATCTTCAGTGTCACACTGTTGTGGTTTATGTCACTTCCTGTCACAGTTTCAGGCTTTGAAGGAGGTTCAAAGTTCTCATTGACAGAAAAGCCGTCTTTATAAAGGTAGATGCTTGAACCTTTCTGTGTCTTGTTTGTCAAACCCACTGTCAGAAACTTTATTTTCTTGTTCTTCTTGTTGGCCTCTGCAAAGTCACTGAAGAGCTTTGCCTTTTTCCTTATTTCATCTGCTACATCTTTTGAGGCAAACCACTGTTCCTTCTCTACATCATGAGTATGTGGATGTTGAGGGTCGTCTGGTTTGGTTGTTCCTTTTAAGTAGTTTGATAAAGCTGAGAGGTACGGTTCATCACTACCCAGTGAGGTGAACACAAAACACACAGCATGCTCTGCACTGACAGTTTCTTTGTACAGATGACTTTGAGATTGGATGATCTTTGTGTTTTTCATCATGTCGGTGAAAGACATTAAGGTGTAGAGTTCTCTCTCTCTACAGTCCATCCACTCATTGAGGCTTTTGTTGTTAAAAGGAGAAGAATGTCTCTTCTTCATGATCTCTGCAAGCACAGCCTCCTCTTCACCTCCTTCTCTGATTGATGGCAGTTTTTTTGCTAATATTTGTTGAAATTCAAGCTTGAACTCGGAGCACATTTCTTTAAAACTTTTGAGCTTTTTCCTAATTTCTGGGAACTGCTGTGCAGTTGTTGTTCTCATTGCATCGTTGCACCTAATGTCCAGCTCACAGAAGTCCTCCAGGACTCTCTGTGCTTCATGAATTAATCTTTTACTTATCTGACGAACGAGATGAGCAGCAGAAGAATCTAAAGCTGTCAGTGGCAACAGCCAGACCTTCATTGGGACGGCATTTTCTCCATTAACTCCCAGCAATTTTGGGAGGTTTTTGTATACTTCTATTGCATCCTGAAAGGACACAGGATTTTTCTCGAGAGAAAAGTCTCCATAGAATCTGCAGGAGAATTTTTCAACATTTGCTCTGTCCTTGTCTTCTAGTTTCAGGGAACTTGCACCGTCTACAGCAAGATGTGGGATCTTCTGGATCATGAGTTTCAAGTTGCCCTGAATGTCTTGATGATCTTCATTTTCTGATACCTCACGATCAAACACAAAGAAAGCCTGTGCCCCATAAAGAATACCTGTGACTACATGTGTGGCTATTCCTTTTTCAAAAACATAGGGATGCTTTACATTGCCTCTTCCAAGATGATTCATGGACAGTTCCTTGAACTTTGTGGTAGTTTTGTATGTCAGTGCTACCCTGGCCTGATTTTTGGATGTCTTATGATCATTCAGGTATTTGGCAGATCCACCAACCTCAACCAGTCCACTCAGGAAACTTGCTTTTAGTGATGCTTCTACATTTAGTGCTAAGGATTTGCCCTCAATTGATTCAGATGAATCTATCTCAAAATAATTATGGTTCTGTGGTCTTTCTCGTATATTTTTCCTGAGGTCATTGTGGTCCCATAATGTCATTCCTGTAAAACAAGAAGCAAAAATCAAATTCAGCTCCCAGAATCAGCCATAAATAACAGTTTATTTATGTATTCTTTTTTTCATGTCAATCAAGATACTCATACAAGTAAAATTGAGTTAGTGTTATTTAATGTCTCTGCATCCACTGCATCAAATTTGAAAATATCCTGTGGATCAAAGACTGCTGGGCTCTGGTTGGGACTGATCAATATTTCTGATACTGATTCAGTTACTGAATTAACTGAATACCAATCAAATATCAATGCTGTCTTATGCTTCTGCTCATTTCTATGTACTAGTTTTTCAAATTGTTGAGGATATTTACTACATTGTTTCAGGAAACACATTTTGCTGTCCAGGCTGACATTCACAGGTTAAATGGTAACCCATTGCACAGTTTACCAGTAGGTCTATGTTTTATGTATTGATTATGGTATAGGAGGTTTTCCTTACACTAATGGATGGAGTACAGTAAAAAAATAAATGTTTTCTCCCTTTGCCCATGGCAGTTATTAGGCAAGGTTGCTGACACAGAAAATCAGGTGTCCTGACAAAAACTGCCTTTATAAAATGTTACTTGTTTGTTCCTCTCTTGTTCCTCATTGTCTTGTTTTCTTCCACTGTCTCTACTTTTAAGACATTGTATATAGGAAGGTCTGGAACTTGAGTCATATGACTTGACTTAAGTTGCACATTTGAGGACTTGAGACTTGCTTGAACTTGGTATTCAATACTTGAGACTTGACCTAGAGTTGAGACAGAGGACTTAACTTTTGTTCATTAAATATTTGCTTTTGAAACATGAGACCAAGACATGGGGCAGGTATCACAGGGGGACCCAATTCAAAAACAGTATTCAAGGATCACATTGATGTTGAGGGTAGTAAGAGAACAGAGGTATGTAAAGTCTGCAGCTCAAAAATCACTGACACAGCTATCACAACATCCAACTTCATCTAACACACAAAGAAGGGCACATGAATGTGTCTTTTTAGCTAAGTTATTGGCTCGTCAGATGTTAGCTAGAAAGATATTACGTTTAAGCTACATTAGAGAGAGAGAGAGAGAGAGATAGAGAGAGAGAGAGAGAGAGAGCAGGAGGAAAGGCAACAAAGCACAATACAAGTTCCACATAGAGATGTATAGTGACAATGATAGTAGTAATAATAGTAATAATAATAATTGTAGCAGTGGGTATAGAGCAGGATCATGGGGGCAGTAGGTGACCTGTAGTCACATATCCAGACTCCACATTGCCATAAAATGTCAAATAGTATCAGGATGTAACAGTTTTAGTTAATGTTGAAAATTAAACTCAACTTTTCATTTAAACCACTGACTTTTAACTGGTTTAAATGTGGAAACTGGAGTAGATCATGGAAATTTTGTATGACTGGCTTGACCTGACCAATGACTCGACTTGCTTGATTCTCACCACAGTAAATTGGGACTTGCTTGAGACTTGAAGTTTAACACTTGAGACTCATGACTTGATCCCACCTCAGCCAGTTGCAACCAATCAGTGTTTTATTGGTCCCTGATTTTCACTGATCAGCCAGTGTTGCCAAGAGCACATCACGTTTACAAGACAAGAGTTTATCATGTGCACTCTGAACAGGGCAGAGTGGACATTACATGACAATAAAAACGTGACAAGATGGACTAATCGGACCAGAACTACCTAGTTAGCATGCTCACTTCAGTAAAAGAAAAGAAGTGATAGAAATAGAAGCAAAACAAGAAGGTTGCTTTTCACCTCTGGAGACAGCTGTTGGTGAGTAAAGGAAT
This sequence comes from Trachinotus anak, assembly GCF_046630095.1. Lineage (NCBI taxonomy): Eukaryota > Metazoa > Chordata > Actinopteri > Carangiformes > Carangidae > Trachinotus > Trachinotus anak. The sequence goes on along the minus strand of NW_027273863.1, from coordinate 26,911,027 downwards.
AAAGTTTGATGCTGAACTCATAATGTTTCTTCTAGACTGATAAGTAAACACCTGTTAATGCTAATGTTAGCTATGTAACAACAGCAAATCTGACAAATAGCTCCTTTAATTACACTGATTGGTGCAGTGAATAACATTGATAATCTCAAAGGGGTGAACACTGAACAATCAGTTCTTGAAGTTTATGTGTTGGAAGCAGGACAAATGGACAAAAGTAAGGATCTGAGCGACTTTGACTATGGTGTAATTGTGAGCATTTCCAAAATGGCAGGTGCTGTGATGTGTCCATGGTATGCAGTGGCCCCCGGCTCACTGATGTGCATTGGGAACACAGACTGTGGTCCAGTTTGACAGCCCTGCAGCACACACTGCTGGCTATGAGAGAAACCTTTCAGAGCACACAGGACGCTGTGGCTTCCTGAGTATGAGGCTGTGTAGCTGCAGACTGGTTGGAATACACATGCTCACCTCTGTGCACCACACAAAGCACCTACAATGCTCATGTGAGTGTCAAAACAGGACTATGTAGCAATGGAAGATGAATCATGTTTTCTTTTTCATCATGCGGACAGGAAGGAGGCAGGCTTGCGGAGGCAGTGTGGTGCTCTGGGCAGTGTTGTTCTTCTGGGAAACCTTAGGTTCTGGCATTTGTGTGGACTTTACTTTGACAAGTACCACTTACTTGTAGACCAATTTCACCCCTTCATGACAACAGACAAACCGTGATCTGTTTGCCATGCCATGGAATATACTAGCAAACAAAATCTAAGTTAGTCTTTCAAAGCCTGCCAGATGTCCTGAGTATGAGCAGGTAAGTTATCTATTACGTTAGCGGTGTATTCGTAGTTAAGGACTTGATGATGTAGCTAGGCCTGCTGTATTATGATGGTTGTTTTTTGCTTTTATTTCAGACTTGGTGGTTGTGTGTGCTCAGCAGTTGGAGGTATCTATCATCGAGGCTGTCGTCATAAGGAAGTGGGTAGTGTTTAGTCTAAACTGGGTTGGAAAAATGACAAATGCTACACGGTTCAGTTTTTGTATAAGATTTTTGAATTCCTTCAGCTTTGATCTCTTGCTAAATATCCGACTGTTGCAGCAGGAAACTGCTTTTACCAGCTTCTAGCAATTACTGAAACTTTGGTTGTGATGCAACCAGTATTTTCACAGGTGAATCCTTACCAGACACGAGTGAGTCTCTGCGGCAGTCGTACAGCATCCCGAGGCAGAAAGGGCGGCCAAGCGCAGCCACCTCCAGTGTTCCTCCGGATCCAGAGTCCATTGCTCAGTCTGAACTGGCCAAAAAGGACAACATCATGTGAGTTCACTTCTCTGACTCTTGTTCTCGCCAACCTTATTTGTCTTTCACATAAAACAACCAACACATTTCCTCTGCTGCAGTGAATTTATAAGACGACCTTCTGCAGTTAGAAATGGAGGTCCTTGGTTTTGCTAAGAAACAACTTCATAAAATCACCATTGGCAGCAAGGCCACTGCTGGCATTTGGGCCTTATAAGCTTACGCTTTGTGGTGCCCCCCCCCCCCCCCCCCCCCCCCCCCCCCTCCCCCAGCAAGAAGATTTGGGGTTCGAACCTAGCAAACAGCTGGACTAGCTAAACTAAACGGACTACTAAAATGAATGATTTAATGGGAAAAAACACAACTATACAATTAGTCACATATAGTAGTAAGAAAGTCACATAACTTTACAAACTTTGCAAAGATAGTATATAATATATCATGTGACATATCTACTATAAGGTCATTACTATTTTAAAAATCAGAAAAACAGAAACCAAATGTGCAGTTGCATACATATGTACACAGATAAATGGCTCTACAAGAGTAGACACTTCTGTAGTAATGCACTCTGCCTCTACTATACTACTATTACTGCACTAACAAGACAAACAAGTAGCGTACCAGTGCATTTGTGCCTCCTCGTAAGGCTACATGACGTAATGCTGACACATTTTAAAGTCTACAAAGCAGCACTGTGCAGTTGCCTAACCTGAAAACAGGTTGTAAAATGACAAGATGATGCAAATAGAATCCAGTTATGAAGTCCGTTCAAAGTTCAGTTTATTACACATCTGCATGAATAATGTTACTCTACTTCACTGCATCAGCTTTGACCACTCTCTCAGCAGAAAATATATGCTGGCAGGCTGAAGCCCAGGAGAGCCGGCGGTGATATAAAAAATATAAATACATATGCAATTTTTCAAATATGAAATATAAACAACACATTTAACAAATAAAGCAGACAGGACAATAAAATCACAGCATATTTTAAAAAATCGGAGTCAATCTAAACTGTTTGTCATATTGTGAGCAACGTAAATAAATGACACTACAGGTTTCACATTGTCCCTAAAGGACTAATAACTAATGGAACCAGAAGGAAGGAGAGACGTGAACTAAACACACTGTGTGAAGTGATAACAATAGGTGTGTCCAAATTCATAGACATGGTTTTTGCTGCTTGAATATCATAGAATAAATTACTGCAGAGCTTGATTCAGAATTATGATGTTTTTAAGTTTTCTTCAGTATTACATTGATCCACTGGCAGTTGTCTGCACATCCATGGCTACACTGGAAACAGGAGCTGATCACTGCTGATTCAGCTGCTTTTAATGAGACAGTCTGACAAAGTTTAAGTATAGACTTAAAAAATCAGGATTTGAGTTTCAGCCCACAGCTAATGAACTGAACCCATGGCAACGCTATACTGCCCTTTTACCCCCAAAGCCCCCAGATTAAGGGAACTGTAGTTCCAAATGTTTGATCTTTATTATCCCACAAATAGAACAAACAGTAATAAATCAAACGTTAAAAAGAAGCAGTTTGGCTCATTAACACTGACATGATCATTTTGGTGGCTACAGTCATGTTATTCTGAGTCAGGTTGGGGATCAGAGCCCTTTAGCCTGCTTATCTGGAAGAATACCCCCCCCCCAAAACTGTATCAGAGTACTTACAGTAGATCTGTGTGTGGTCCTCTGAGCTGCTGTATTGTTTCTGCCTTTTTATTGCCTCTGAGCTCCACCGGCCTGACTGACTGATGGAGGTACAGAGGAGAGTCAGACACATTTCCCAGAAAAGGTGTGACCTATAGAAATATGCAGGTGGGAAAACCAGAGAGACCAGAGTCTGTAGTCATGACGGCTGCTCTGTTCTGAACATACAGGACAGCGGTACGTTCAGCTAAATTCCAACACGCTCACCATCTCAAACAGAAACAACACAAACACAGTGAGATGGGAGGGGCTGTTGCTCTGTCATTAGCTGCACCTGTGGTTAATGTGAACCTGCTGCAGACCTGGTTTCTGCACATGTTTAGCATGTAGCCTATAATGTTTACCATGTTCACTGTCTTAGTTTATTATATTAGCTAACATCTGCTAATTAGCACTAAATGACAGCTGTGGTCAATGAGAACATCATTAGTTCTGCAGGTATCTGATTATAAGATAAAGTACTGGAGGAATGAACATGTGACCTCATGATGGCACAAGATGAAAAGTCAGAGGATCAGCAAAGTTATCACAGTTCATCCTGAGGGACCATGAACGCCTGAACCACATTTCACACAAGCCATCAATAGTTTCTGAGATATTTCAGTCTGGACCAAAGTGATGGACCAGCAGAGCCACACTGCTAACAATAATTTTTAACAACAGCAGCTTTATAGACAGATAACAACTGACTGAGCCACTTAACCAAGATTTTCTTTTCTGTGGATCTCAAAACCTGAACCCGGAACTCCTCTGTTGTTGTTCTTTAACAACCAAACTTGGCAAACAGGTTTTAAATCTCACTCACTACTCAGGCCACAGAGGCTCCATCAGCTGACCACATGGTGGCAGCATAACCATCACTTTAATGTCAATACCCTGAACTTAACACCAAAGAAAGTCTCATTCTTCAATATTTGAATTAATGTCAAGTTTTAACTGCATAACTTTGACATTTTTACTTCCTGAAAGTTGTACCAGTTTGTACCAAATTTGCCACATAGCACCAGGGACAGAGATCAAACCTGAAGAGTCTGAAGGGGGTGGGACTTTTTTTTTAAATGTAGGATATTGTGAGAGATTTGTGTGAAGCCCATAAACTCGACCTTTGTGTTTTCTTTTCACACAGAACTGAACGAATAAAAGATGCTTCAAACTGTAGAGCTGCCACTTTTTCAACAACTTAATTTGAACCGAGACACTGATCTTACTATAGTTGACTGATCGATCAACAGGGCAGCAATAGGTCCAGCTGACAGTGAAGGGTGAGAGCGCCCTCTGCTGGACCAAGAGCTGAGCTGCTTTAAACTCTGCTGTGTTAACACGGTGAACAGTTTAAAGGAAGTTAGAATATTTGATTTCTTCTCATATTCAAATGAATGTTTGATGAGAAAGTGACAGCCCTACTGAACAGTAAGTACATCAAGCTGAGACTGTGAAAGTGAACAAAAGGAACAAAATAAGGTTGAGTAAAGTCAGGTGGTCGTGCCAAACTAATCCCAGAGGAAATTACACCTGTGAGTTAAAGAGGAAATATTTGGCCTCCATCTTCTTAGTATATTATAAAAAGTTTATCTCCTATGTATGAAAACCTCTGCTGCATATATCTGATATTGACCAGTGTGCTATGACTTGTTTGAAGTTATGACTATATGAATAAGGCTCAGACACTGATCATGTCTGTATTATGGACTGAAGTAGACGTCAGCAGTGACACTGACACATCAGACAACTACAGACAACAACACTTGATGCATAGTGAAGTTTATTTCTCATTTAATGAGTGGTAATCATCATATGAACTCACAGGACAATAACATGTAAGTCAATACACATCAGTGTCAGGAGTCTGAAATTATTCTGATTGTATTCAAAGAAATTAAAATAATAGTAGATTAAAACAATGTTAGAATAGAAAGAATTCATTTATCCTGAGCTTTTCTTGGTCGTAGTCATTGAAGTCTCAGTCTCTCAGTGTTGAGACTTGATTTAACCCCAGTTCTGACTAAAAGAGTCGTTATCACTGTGGACTCTGGAGCAGTTTCTCTCCTCTCTCTACTTTAGCCATGATCTCAGCTTTTTCTCTCATGTCCATCAGGGACTGAACTCTTTGCTTCCAGCCTGGTTTGGTCTCAGATTTCTCTCCCTCAGTGATCATGTCATCGTACTCTGGAGTGGAGAGAGGATTCAGGGCTGTGTCTTGAAATCTGTTTGCAGATCTTTTTATCAGTGTCACCACCTCAGCCTACACAAGATTGTAGTCGTCCTTCAGTGCTTGTACAAGTGTGAATCAACTCTCCATTCATAAAAGGGACACTGCGACCAGTGAATTACGTCTTCAGCTTATTAAGAATAAATGTTATTACATCAGGAAGGTCTAATAATACAAGGTAACAAATAGAGTAGATAGAGTAATCCAAATAATCTATAATCTATAATCAAGTGTCCACAAGAGAAAGATGTGTGTAAAATAAAACTATTGATTAACTAGGAACTATACTATGTAAGAATCAAGAAACTAAGTTACATGAAATGAAAACAAAATGAAATCAAAATCATCCCTTGAAACAATCCAGTGGGTTTTTAAACTCCAGTTGAGGTTGCTCTTGCTGTCGATACCAGAGGAGATTACAAAATAAAATACAATATAAATGTAATAACATTAATTTAGCTCACAGAAAAAGATTATTCATCTTATCAAAGAGCAGTGTCCATAATGAAACTAGTACCACAGATGTAAGAATAAAGTCTCATGCATAAAAGAAAAATAAAAGTGGGCTGTTAAAACCCAAAGCACTCCTGTCGACTGAGCTTCAAACTGTCTCACCCTTGGTACAATTAGAACAATCGTGAACAGTGAAATAGAAAAATTAATGTAAAAATTGTAAAAGTGTAATTTCTTTGAAGTTTCTGGAAAGATATTTCAGTTCTTATGCAAGTTTTTTTTTTACCAGTATACTCCACTAAACAGAAAATAAATGAATGTTTTAAACAAAATCATACACAAACACAAAAACAATCATCGTTCCAGATATCCAGACAGGTTTCCAGATGAACATCAGGATGGTGGATCTCTGCAGTTTTCATCGTTCTGCTTCTTCAGCCATATTGTCAGGTTTTGATTTTACCCTGCAATCAGAACACAAATGGATAAATTTCTCACTCAGATCAGTGAGAGCTCATTCAGTGTAAGTTGTCTACATTTTAGTGAATAAACAAATTTGTTCTCTCTCCTACTTGAATTGAGCTACATCATGAATCCCACCCACTGTAAACGTCTCTTATAGACTCTGCTCTGCTGCTCTGATTCACATGTCGACCAGCCTGTATGATTTAGTGCAGACAGGGCACCAATCACATGTTCACCTGACAGCCCTGCAGGTGCCTGGTCAGGTAAGAGAGGTTGGTACACAGTTATGATCTGATGAGTTCAGTCGGCTCAGTCTATATGTTTCCCTGGTGAGGGTGACCCTGTTGTTCCCTCAGCAGTTTGGACCTGGTGCCACAGGCTCGACTAGAACATGGGATGTGAAGCTGCTCTATGAACATGTGACTTCATTTACCACCCACCACTTTATCAACTATTCTCATACAACGAACACTGCAGTTTTATAGTAAATGTAAAGTTACCTTTACATTTACAGGAGACTGGAGACTTGGTTCCTGTGTGGATCATTTTGATTCTCATAGCCCCGGTTGTTGATCCATGTAGTAATGGTGTTGAGATGTTCCTCTGTCATGACACCCTTGTTGTGCCATTCATGTACCAAATCTACAGAATGTTGTTGAAAACTTTGTTGAAACCCGAGCAGCCTGGTTTTACTCACTGCTGTGTTCTGAAAGTCTTTGAAGTCCTTGTCACTATTTAACATGAATCTGGGCATTGAACCCAGAATGGTCAGTTTGAAGGTGCCCACAACATCGTCCTGGCTTATTGTTTGAGCCAATAAATTCCTGTAAGCTTTTGAGGTTGTACTAGCAAACTCACGATGTATTTCTGTTGGCACAGTAACAGTAAGAAGTTCAAGGCCATGATATTTGTCCACATTAGAAATAAGATTGTTATCCAGAGGATGTGAGTCTGTTGCCACTTTAAGAAAGGTTTCAGCTAATTTGCTATTCTGGTTCAACTTTCTAGCTTCTACTATACTCCTAACTGGTGGTTGGTGATCTGCATTGATAATTTGTCCGATGCCGGGATTGTCATTTGAATATTTTTTCCAATCTTTGTAGCGTTGAACTTTTCCAACCTCTTTCTGGAGCAGCTCTTTGGTTTCTTTTATTTTACGTCTTTTTGGTCCAGCTCCCTCTGCCATGTACCAGTCCCCTCCTCTGATTGTGTCTGTCCACACTTTGCGCTTGACAAAAGGCTCCCATTGGCCTGGGTGTTTCAGGAGAGTATCAGCCTCCACAGATCGGAGGCGTCCAGCCTCCATGGTGATCTCTTCTTCACTGGCCTCTGGTTTTATGCCTCGTGCTAAAGCATGAAACAGACATGCCTTGCCTTCATTGGTTACAGCCAAAATCTTATTATTGATCTGCACATCATAATGGCCGTCTGTGTATTGGGAACTCTTTGGCCTGTAGATCAGTGTCACAGTTTGGCTGGCAGGTTTAGTGCCTGGGTTCAGCTCCTGCATTTTGGTGAGCTTTCCATGGCTGTCCTCTGTTAGGATGACAACCTTAGTGCCAGTGGTTTCTGACAGGACTCTGATATCGAGAATGGTACCTGGTGTCGTGGGGTTCCTGATCTTTTCAGCATGTGACAGTGAGTGTTCTCCTGCAGGTTTATCTTTTGAGTTCAAATCTCTTGGCATGTATGCAATATGTATGTTGTTTTGTCCAGCTCTGAGTTTTTCCTCTGTCCTGTCAGTCTTTAAGCCAGTTCTTACATATTTGCCTATGATACCATTTACTTTGCCTTGGACATAAGAAACAATGTGACTGGAGAACTTCTGGTGGAAGACTTGTACCAAAGCATCAGCTAATAAAGCACTGATGGTGTCGGCTAAATCCTGCTTGAATTTTTTCAGCATCTCAGTTTCTGAAGCTGACAGCTCATTTTGCTTCACTTTCTCTGAGAAACGTCTCTCCTGATTAAATTTATTTAGCTCTTTGTGAAGGTTTGAGAAAAACTCTTTTGAGAGGCTGTGCACTGTTGTGATGGCGTCTGTTGCCAGTGATGTCATGTGAAAAGCTTTGATGGCTGTCAGAATAAAACGTTTTGTGCTTGTGACCTCTGATTTAGCTTTGTCAATCACTGTGGAGATGGATGAGTGGAGCTTGTTCTGCCAGCTGAGGTTAGCGTAGAATGGCTGTAATGCAGTGTTGCTTAATTCTTTGAAAATAGCCACAAGTTTTCTCTTTCTTTCATCGTCCTGTACGAGATCAGACAGTTGCTGTTGATCCTCAAGGTGTGAGAGAATAATGGAGTCCACTGATGTAGACAAGGGCTCCTTCTCCATGTTGGATTTCACATCATTCACAATGCCCTTTTTCACATCATCCTTAATGTAATTTAGTATTTCTGTCAGTAATGCCTCTTCTGCCTTCCCAAGTCCATGGGTAATGACTTCTTCTACCATTTTTTTTGCTGTATATTTCACTGCATTTTTCATATTTGTCTTTGCAACAACACTAATACCATCTTTAGCCTGTCTGAAGAAAAACTCTGGCATTGATTTCAGTTCTTTGCCAAATCCTCTTATCAACGCTTTAGAAGCTTTGAGGCCTTTTGCGATCAGCTTTCCAACTCCAAACCCAATGAGAGATGCACCAATGGAAATGGCTTTTTCTATAGCCCACGATTTCCAGCTGAATTCTCCTGTCACCATAGACTCAATGCCATGGATGCAGTCTGATATTCCTTCAGTGATCAGCCCCATGCCAACTTGAGCAAATGCTCCAAATGTAAATGCAGTGAGCAGTGCCCCACCAACAATCTGCAGAACTCCAAGGCAGAACACCAGCAGAGCTTCCCATGGGAAACGAGGCTCCTCTTCCACAGAAAAGACGTACTTCAGGCCTTGCTTGTACAGATTGTCAGCCTCCACTTTGAGATCTTCATCGGCGTTTGAAACCAGGGAGAACATGGGTGATTTATTGGCTATTGCATCCTTCCCTTTGTCTTTTATCTCCTCCAGCTTTTTGATAGCCTCACTAATGTTTTCATCAAAGTACTTGAGCATGCTGCACTTGTTTAAAAACTGTTTTTCGAGGCTGGTTGGGTTGAGTTGACTGTTGGCTGAGTGAGCAGAGGACATTTTTACAAGCTGCAGGCAGACCATACATTCCTCACTGAGGTACTTCAGAGACTCCTGTGCTTTCCTGAGATCATCTGTGGCCTCAGTGAGGTAATCTCCCTTCTGCTGCTTTATAGTGCAGTATGCATGGCTGTAAAAAGCTATGGCTGCCCAACTTTTATCTTGTTCCATAGCTTTTTCAAAAAGCCTTATGCTGATATCCCATTGTTTTTCATCCTCTGCGATATTCCCAAACTTGATGTAGTGGTAAATGCTTGAACATGGTGAAGTCTGACTGTGGCACTGACTTTTTGCCAGAGACAAATCAGCTTTTAAACTCTTTTGCAATTCATTTCTTTTCAACTGGTCAATTTCATCTGATTTACTTTGCAACCAAATCCCCCAGAACTCGTTCATGATGGCAACAACAGCTCTTTCTTCATCTCCATCTGTGTTCTTGTAAATATCCTGAAGGGTCTCGCAGTACTCTGAAAACAGGTCCTCTCGCAGTCTCATCTCAGTGACATCGTTCATCATGTCTTTTATCCTTTCTGCTGCAAGTCTGTCCCTTGTTTCCTTTGCCTCCTCCAGAGAAGACACTGTCCTGAAGGATTCCAGCAGATGATCCGTGGTCATGATTACCTGCGCAGATCCAGGTTTGCCTTTGCGTGCAGTGCGGCCAAATGCCTGGAGTTCCACTCTGGAGTTCTCTGAAAGGAAGGAGAGGATGACAAATAGTCCCCCGTTGTTGTTCACCTTTTCTGAGACTTTTATGTCTGTGCCACGCCCAGCAAGGTTTGTGGCAACAATGACATCACCAGGATCCAGTGTCTTATCTATTTTACTCAAACTATCTTTGTCACTGCGGTTGTAGAGGATGATTTCACCTGGGATGATGTTTTCCAGCTCTTCATACAGCTCTTTGGCTGCATTGATAGTTTCACAGATCACCAAAGCTGCTCTTCCCTCTCTGAATGAATTTGGAGAAATTTGAGCCATAACCACATCTTTTATTTCAGATTTCCACTCTACAGCTGAAGTCTTCAGAGTACCTTTGACCTCAAATAATTTCTTCCTGTTGAAAGTTGGCATTTTGCAGGCCAACAGATCTGGATAAAGGTCCTGCAAAAACATCATGTCTGTTTCACTCCCAAGTGTCCCTGTTGTTCCATATATTTTCCCATGGTACTTTTCAAAAAGGGAAATGTTAGAAATGTAGTTTGTGACTGTTGAAATTGTGCTCAGTTTGACTTGATGTTTGATCTCAATGAACTGCTGCAGACCATCCCCCCACTTCTTATTCATTTCTACAATACCGGTGGATCTGTAGTCCACTGGACAGACACTGTCGTTTTCAACAACGTACTCCCGTCCTTGCCTCAGTCTCATGGCCAGAAAGGCGTTCTGAACCCACACTGACAATTTATTCTCTATCAGATTTCTGAGGAATCCAGGGATGCTGATCTTGTCTTTATCGTTTGTGCATGGCGCGTACTGAATCTTCTGTGATGTTAATTCTGCAATGGGCTTGATAAGAATTTCTTCAGAATCATAGAGAGGACAACACAAGCCTCCCTCCAAAACAAGAAATGTGAGGTCTGGAACGTCCTGGTTGTTGTATGTGCTGGCCTTTGTGAGACAGAGCAGTCCATTGTCATCTAAAGTGTATACAGTGAAACCATAGGGGACATAGTTCTCAATTTCATGGAAAAAATCCACCACTGCATCTTGACTCACGGTTTTCAGTTTTGTGAGAAGTTCATCTTTTTTGCTTTTGGAGAAATCCTTTGTGAATCCTTCCGGCACAATTTTTAATTTTTCAGCAATACTTAAAATATCAATGGGGTCATTAATTCCTTTTATGTCAATTGAATCAAATATGGCCTTGAAGAATGAAGCTGGGGGACCCTGTATGAATGTCTGGTGTCCTGTTGACAAGAGGCCATACTGACTGACATGGCCCCAGATCATGGTCAGAATAATGTTCAGGTGCTGCATGGAGACCATGGGACTGGAGAGGTAGGTCAGCTGCACTCCCTGATCCAGCAGCAGTGAGTCCACTTCATCGATTATGATGCACTGATAGCTGCGATCAGTCCTCACATCCTTCATCTCAAATATCTGACGAAGGTGATCGGCAGCAAAGGCTTCGATTGTTCCGTAGACCACGTCCTTCTGGTAGCACTTTTTTCTGTCTTCATCTTTGGTTTTATTTGTGTTTGTATCAACTGTGATGCCAAAGTATCTGTAGAAGTTGGTCCATTCTTCTGCATCTCTTTGACATAACACAGAAGAGCTGGACACCACATCGACTTTTTCACCCCTGAGTGCTCGCAGTGCTGCAAACATTGCAATGACGCAAGACTTTCCTTCTCCAGTTCCCATCTCCAGGAGCTTCCCAGTGTCAGACAAGGCCAAGAGGCACCAGCTTATCATTTGAGTGGTTCTGGGCCACCACTTTCCTTCAGCCTTGTTCAGGTGTACAGCATTGCATAAGACTGCCAGGATCTCCTGAAGGTCTCCTGTGTTTGTGCTATGACTCAGACTCCTAGCTCTCTCTATATTTTTGTGTTTTTTTATTTCACCAGATTCAATCAGGTTGTTAACAGTCTTTACTATACTGTATGATTTCTCCAGTGTTTGTTCATCAATGTTTTTCATCTGTCGTATTTCATCAAAAATACATTCAATGCTTTTTTCTTTTTCATCTCTGAAGCTTTTTTCTAAATGCTGTATCAGATTCTCTGTTTCAGATGAGTTCAGGAGCTTAAGGAGAGACTGGTTCTTCTCATCTGTCCATTCAGAAGACACCTGATATGTTTGTGTCAGATGTAAAATCTTCATGATGGAAATACAGTCTTCATGGAGATGGTGGTCAGTTAATGCTTCAAGGAGGTTTAAAGCTTCTACTGGTGACCAAAGTTGTTGTGCTACAAGGTTTGACACCATCTGGAAGAGTTCTTTGATTTGTTCCTTTGAGGCTTGGAGTTGCACCGCACAGGAAAATAAACTCTCCAAACACAATTGGCCTCCCAGAGATTCCCAGTGGTTCTCACCTTCTGTTTCTCCAGTAAACTCTTTCAGGAGATTCTCAAGAATGGTCAGAATGAAGACCTCACTGGAAGACAGTTCCTTTCCAGTACATTTTTGTAAGATGGTTATGATTTTACTCTCAGCATTTGTACCTTTGTTGAGGTTAGTATGGAGCACCTGAAAAAGAGCCTTCATAACCCTGTGTCTCAGTTCCATATCCTCACAGTGAAAATTACCCATGAGGCTTTGCAGGATGTCTACAGCAAACACCAAGGCAACATTTTCCTTGAGCCCTGAGAGATCCAGATGATGGGAAGCACTGAGACTTCTTTCTTCAATGATAAATCCTCGGCTAAGGTGAGGGTTTCCTGTTTCCATTATCTCTAAGCCAAGTTGAAAGTAATCAGAGACAAAGTCGTCCATGGTACCGTACACAATGTCTGCTTCATAGACATCTGTCTGTGATGCATTAGTTTTCTTCATGTTTGTGTTGAGAGAAATCTCAAGGTGCTTGTAGAAGTCAGACCACTCTTTAATTTGCTTGTGTGACTGAACATCAGAGCTCAGCACAATGTCCAGTTTGTTTCCCATGCAGACTTGTGTGGCTGCAAACATGGCTGTGACACATGGGTCCTCGTCCACACCAACCAGTTCTAGTTTCACGCTGTTTTCAGTCAGCACCAACACACACCACCTCAGCATCTGCTGCACTGTGGGCCACCAGCCTTTTGTATCAAAAACTGCTTTGCAGAGCTGAGACAGGGAGTTTTGGACGTCATGTTTGTTCAGGTTTGAACCTTTAAAGGAATCTTTCATGAATGGTTCATCTTTTGGGGCATTTTCTGAATATTGTAGGACACCAGTGATGATGTTTTTTATCATATCAATGACAGAATCGTCCAAATTCCTTGATGTTTTTAATTCTTCAAAAGCTGAATCTAGACTCCTCTCATCTTGCTTCCTGATCATCTCTCTGAAATGAAGTTGGAATCTCTCAGGGCCAACAAAGTCCAGAGCCTGGATGAGGGAGTGTCCAGAGTCATCTGACCACTCTGGTGATATGTCATACACTTGTACCAATGTGAGCACTTCAATTATTGGAGCGTCCTCTGCATATTTCTCTGTCAGCACTTTGAGCAGAGTCACTGCTTCTGTTGGTGTCCATTGGTTTGTTTGCACAAGTCTGAGGAGCATTTCAGTGGATTCTGAGTGGTTTTCCTTGTCATTGAGATGTGTGAGTTTGAAAAGGAGCAGCTTCAAGCACTGGATTTCCATCTCTAGAATGAACACGGAGGCTCGTCCAATCACATTCTGTAGCGATGATGTGAGGGTGCCGAGGAATTCTACAAGAAAGAGATCCTCAGTGGAAAGGTCCCCCTCAGCCCATTGATTGGCTATGAGAGCTGCATCAGAATCACAGCTGCCATGGTCAGTGAAGAAGTGCATCAGGCTCATGTACAGAGCTTGAGTCAGCAGGAAGCTCTCAGAAACATTGCATGCTGATTGGCTTATGGACTCCACCAGGGACTGCACATGATTGGAGAAGCTGTGCAGGGAAAGTCCCTCAGACGTCTCCACTGACAGGACACACAGCTCTGTGATCAACACTTGTGTGTGCTGCAGAGTGCTGAGGGATGGAGGAGCACTGATCCACTCATCAAACATGAGTTTGTCCAGGGCTGACAGGACGCTCCCCAGCTGATCAGCAGTCAGCTGAGTGAGACTGAGGTCTGCAACAGGAATGCTGCATCTTGATGAGAGGGTTTCTAGAAGCTCATCTCTGTCTGATTCATAGTTTGCCTCAAACTCTTTCAGGTGGCCGATCAGAACATGTCGCTTGGACTCATGTTCCTCTGAAATGTCTCTGCTCAGTTGATGCTCGTGCTGCTCTTGAGCTCGATGGTGTGATTCTTCAAGTCTGTGATTCAGTTCTTCTCGTCTCTTCTTCTCTTCAGCCTCTTTGGCCCTTTGCTGTTCTTCTTTCATCTTACGCTCCTCTTCTCTTCTCTCCTCTTCTCTTTGTCTCTCCTCTTCTCTTCTCTTCTCCTCCTCTCTTCTCCTCTCCTCTTCTCTTCTCATTTGTTCTTGATCTCTGATTGGCTTATTAAAACAATATTCGCACTCATATGCATTATCATGACCAACTGGTCTGTAGTATTCTCCTCCATTGAAAACATATACACATCTTCCATGAATGGTACTTTGGTAGTAATCTGAGAAGGATGTGCATGGAGGCAGAACTTTGTAACATTTACAGCATCTCAGTTGGCAGCCCATGTTACTTTCTGATGGTGCGTTCCCCATTTTTAATGAGTTCTTCAGAAACTAAGCAATAATGTCCAAGGGCAACTTGTGTTTTCCTGAAAGATAAAAATACACAAAAAGAAAAAAAATAATCACAATTTCATTTTTTGGATAAAAAAAAAAAATATTTAATGACATTATAACAGTAAAATTAATGAAATATGCTGCATTTAGCAGACACTCTCATCCAGAGCAGCTTGCATTGTTTAAATTTCAACAAACTATTAATTCGTAAAGCTAGCTCAGAAACATGTGCTTAAGTAGATTAATATCAGTGCCCTATTCAAACAGCAACCTTACAATTTTATGTACAGCTCCTTCACCACTACACCACGCTGACACCAGCTACGCAAAAAACGAGATAACAATTATCTAAGCAAAAATTTTCAATAACCCTTTTAATGTCCTTTTTTCATCGTCACACATTCCTTAAATCTTTAGTGTGATTTGTATTCAGAACCCTTTCCATGCTCTTAGTGCGAAGTGAAGAGAGAAACTGTGTGTGCATCTGATAGGTTATCACTGTAAATACTTTTCTTTCGAGCTCCAGCTTCATGTTCATCTGCTCCTGTGTCCTCTTATCATTTCATCTGCCTGTTTTCTTTGGAAAAGAGTTTTATATTTTCATGAAGCATTGCTTTAACAATAATTTAACTAATACTGGTCCTCCATGTTACTTATGTTATGTTATGTTATGTTATGTTATGTTATGTTATGTTATGTTATGTTATGTTATGTTATGTTATGTTATGTTATGTTACACACAGCACCTCAATCACTGCGAGCAGAAGGTGATGAGACTTTATTAGGGTCAATTGTGCTGTTGGAGAAAAAAAGTAGTTGTAAATCAAAGGTTATATTAGCATTGCACTATGCCCTAGACAACATGTCAATGAGTAATGAGCATATTTTTATATGATATGATTTGTTTTTTATGGACCCTCTTAAATCCCAAAAGGTGATTTCTTTTTAGAATCTTGCTTTTTTGTTGGGTGAGCTGGTTGAAGATAGCTCTCTGCTCCTCCCTTGTTTAAATGGTGTTCATGTCTGCTGCAACAGCATCTGACAGACATTCTGCAAAATGCTGAATTATGTTCAGTGATCATTTATTCTTACAATATCCAAGGACACCAACTAATGTGAATTTGTATCTCTCATGATACCCTTGTATAATCTGCTGAGAGAATACCACTTGGAAATAGCTTGTATTGGTAAAAAACACAATAAAGTTTCAGGTTATATCCCTATTTATCCAGAATCTTATAAAATATTGACCATTTGTATGAAATTTTTTGCTATGTAAATTCTTGAATTTTGGCTAAAAATGTGTTTTATACAGTCAACTACAAACCATCTAACCAATCAGAATATAGCTACAAATCAACCAATTAGAACAGCTACAAACCAAATAATCAGAATACTGTTTGAAACCAGGGGTGTGTGTAATGTGTGTATTGTGTAAAGTGGGACCAAGGAGGTCCGGTACTGCAATTGACAAGAAACGCTGTTGGTAGTGGGAGGGGGCAAAAAGGCCACCTGTTGATAATGGGTTTTGAGAAGCCTCAGGAGACCTTTTGTAGGCCAACGGCGTCATTATACGAGTAAGAAACTGATCTAATATAATATATGTGAAGTAATTCACCAGTCAAGGAGAGCTCTCTCTCAGTTGAAGGGGGGAGTAAGCTAAACCTGTACGCAAAAAGAGAAGCTGAAACCGCACTGGTCAAAGACTCTGAGTAGACTGAGTTGGAGCAAAAGTAGACCTCACAAAATAAAATAATATAAAATTCAAATTAGATTAAAATCACACACATATAATACAGGAGATATTCAGAGGTCAAATAAGGAGAGTCAAGTGTGACGACACTTACTCTCTCTGTCCCTGTTAAAATTCATGAGCTTTGCTGGTGAAAGGTGTGTCGAGAGATAAAACAGACAAAGACGTTCTGAGTTACACAAGCATGAGCCTGTGAGAATATCTACTGCTGAATACATCAATACATCGTGGTGGGCAGACAAGGGGCAGCCATAAGTGTACATATTAACCCATTTACTTCTGAATGGTTCAATGTGCCTGAGTCTGCTCCACACATCACCTTGTGGGTAAATGAAGGCTTTCAATCAAAAGATCTTGGGCAGATGATGCTGGCTATGACTAAGGTTGAATGGCAGGAAACACATAATCTGTTGATTTTTACTTTAGGTGATAAGACTATGATCAAGATTTAGTGTGGTGTGTTTATGGCAGCAAAACCACAAGTGGTATCAATTCCAGTGCGAAAAATGATGCAAAGCTCATTCAGACCTGAGGAAAACCAAAGCGCCTTGATGGAGGACGTGTGAATACATGTCCCAGTACAGCTGTGGTCGAAGCATGATACTGATGTGGGAATGGTGCGGTCAGCCAATCCGGTCAAAACTGAACGAAAACCAAATGTGAGGTTGCCAAACCGTCCACAGTATCTACTGAAACAAAAAGCTGAGGAAGGGGTAA
Organism: Trachinotus anak; assembly: GCF_046630095.1. Taxonomy (NCBI): domain Eukaryota; kingdom Metazoa; phylum Chordata; class Actinopteri; order Carangiformes; family Carangidae; genus Trachinotus; species Trachinotus anak. Next base: position 26,893,936 of record NW_027273863.1, on the reverse strand, counting down.
CTATGACAATCAAAGGACTGGTGAATGCAGGAGTGTTGGTTGAAATGTGTAGCATTTGTAAAACTCCTATCTTACCAGTGTTGAAAGCAGATAAGACTAAATACCGGCTAGTACATGAGGTGAGAGCAGTAAATGATGTAGTCCAAGACTGGCCAGCAGAGGTGCCAAATGCTTATACACTCCTCACAAATGTGCTGCCAGAAGCAACATTTTTTACAGTAATTGACCTTTGCTTTGTGTTTTTTAGCATCCATTGGCTGAAGACTCATGATATCTCTTTGTGTTTATGTATCGTGGTAAACAGTACAGCTGCACACGACTCCCTCAAGGTCTTAAACATAGTCCTCATGTGTTTAATCAGATCTGAAGGCAAGATCTCGAAGGGCCTGCAATCAACAGTACATTGATACAGTATGTTGGTGACTTGTTGATTTGTTCATCTATGATTGATGATTGCAACTCCATCAAAGTCCTGCTGAAGTTGGCAGAGGGGGGACACAAAGTCTCCCAGACAGAACTTCAGTATTGTCAGCCGCAGGTAGAGTATTTGGGAAGAGTGATCTCTCATGGGACTATTTCTGTGTCACCGGAACATTTGGAGGGAGTGAGTAAAGCTCTGCGGCCGCAAATTGTCGGTCAAATGATGACATTTTTGGGGATGACTGGCTTCAGCTCTGAGTGGATAGAGAACTATGCTGAGAAAACTGCACCACTCAGAGAAATTATGAAAGGGAAACCAATCTTTAAAGGTGCCATTGAATTGGACGAATGAGGCGATGGTAGCATTCGAGACAATCAAACAGGACATGCAGACAGCACAGACGAACTGACAAAGACCAAGGTAATGACAGAGACTTAAATACACAAGGAAGGCGAAGGTAACTGAACACAGGTGTAACATATTAGAGCGGGGCAGACCATCAACAAGGAGGGAAAGAGGACAAAGACAGACTAAAATAATTAAGTCCAAAGTCCAAACTTAAAATGTCCATCAGGGCAAATCATGACCCTTTGCTGAAGTAATTCAAACAGTTACTTATTAAAATTACTTTTTTTAACAAGGTAATATGTCACCTATTATATTTCAAAAGTAACTGTAGTTCAATATCTCCCACAGATAATTCAACCTAATGAACTCATGACATCAGACATCTATAGACAACAGTAGTTGTTTCTAAATATATATCGAACATAGACACACAACACTAATAAATACATTTGTTAAACCACACAGCTTGTATAGTTATTATTATATTATTATATCTGCTCAAAATCTGTTTTTCAGGATAGAATCATGAACTTACTCTCACTCTGCTGTGCAGCTGGCGCACTGACACACACACATCTGGAACTGGCTGTTATCTCCCCTCTGAATTAGGCAGAAGAACACAAAGCCATTAAAGCCATTTGACCTCTCGTCCAGTTCGAACAGGTGACCGTCACAAATTCTCATTGGCTGCAGACAAGTTGACAAGAATGTCCAGGTTGAAACTAGTTTCTGGGGCTGGAATCATGTGAACATTTGCTCCCATTTTCCAACAAATCTTTCATTCAAGTCAGTTTTATTTCTATATCACCAGTTCACTACAGATTTTATCTCAAGGCGTTTTTCAAATAGACCTTCATTGAATTCAATATGTTGAATGACACAAAACATCCAATATTCAAACACACTTTTGAGTTTCCTTCAGCGACGTCTTCCCACTGCTGCACTTGTCTTACTGTATTTTGCACTGATATTATCATCCACCGCCCATTGTCAGTGTAATATTAGAATGAAGTGTTTGTAGTGACATTTTGTTGCATTTTGTCAAACTATAAATACACTATAATAATCATTGTTGTAATAATAATATTAACAATTATTATAACCTTTCTTTGTATGACACCTGTCAAACAAGACATGCAGCTCAAGGTGCTTTACAGCAAAGAAATGACTGGACTTGATGATAAGATGAATATTGATGTATGTTGTTAAACATGTCTGAGAAAGACTCTAAAAACTTGTGTTCTTGTAATAATACAATGAAATCATCCACCTTTGTTAGCGTTAAGCAAACAGCTCAGTGTGTTCAGGTACTTACCTCTGATCAGGAAGGGAGGGAGAGCTCTATCTCAGTTTACTCTGTAGCTCCTTTATATACAGTCCACACACACACACACACACACACACACACACACACACACACACACACACACACACACAAACACACACACACAAACACACACACACACGCACTCATTGTGAAAGAGGATCTAAACTCGTGATTTGAAGTGATGCTCATTAAAAGCACGTAGTGAGTTGTTTTAATGAACACACAAATACCAGCACCACACTTGCACACACACACACACACACACACACACACACGTGCACACACACACACACACACACACGCACGCACACCTTGACCTCTGTCTCTTCTGGAAAGATAACAGATAAGTGTTCCAGCTTCAGGTCGATTGTGGGCCAGGATTAAGTTCTACGTCACCAGCCAGTAGTAATATTATGGCGAATTGAACAGACCCATGATGAGGAGCTTGGAGAACAAAAGGTGTTGGCTCCTCAGTTCTGGGAGATCCAGGCTCGATCGGTTGCTGTTTTCTTTTATAAAACAATGTCGTACGGAAAATAAGAATAATGCAGCAATAAACAGAACTAATCCAGCTTTGTAGAGGTTTTGGTGGCTATAGTGAGAAAAAGGAGCAGCCATCATGCATGCTAAGCATGTCTAGTTAACAAACCACTGAGTGGAGACCAGCCACTTTATAACATGCATGATGTGTACTGTATTGTTTTGCCAGTCCAATAATGTATATACCTACCTAAATATTGTGGAACCTTTAGAAGTACAACCTTGTGTATGCAAGCTAGCTTAGTCGCTCGATTCAGCACTGCAGATTTGTTATTTTCACCCATTTCATACTGTGGGAAAGAAGACGAAGGTAAAACCTGCCTTTTCTGTTCTTGTTGTTATTCTCAGACTTGAACCCCAAAGCAGAGCAGGACACAGACGAGCAGAGTAGAGTAAAGCAAAGCTTTAATGTTAAACCTCAGTTTTAGGTGTATTATGCTGCTTCTGTTAAGCTTTCAGAATTTGGTGGACCCAGAACGCAGACCACACAAACTGAATAGAGACAACGTATGCTTCTTTATTTGGCAGTGTAGATGGAGGGCGGGGGCTGACAATGAGGGAGTCCAGGTGGGAGGCTGAGCTGGGAGGGCAGTCTTCCCCAGATACAGGCAAATAATCCACAAAAGGCAAAAGGGTTATGTGAAGCTGGGCTGCTGGCAAACTGACAACACAGATACTGGTAGCTGCAGCAGGGACCAGGAACACACAAAAAACAAATTACTACTGCTGCTCACCTGCCTGCAGGTCTAGTTTTAATTTACGATTAGTTGCAATAAGGTCACCAAGAGAAAAAAAAAGTTCTGTCCTGAATCTGGCACATATGCAGCATGATTGTCAGAGGCTACTTCCACATCTCACTCTTCTTTAGGTCGTAGTATCATTGAAGACCACATACATTCAGTTACATGCAATCATAACACAAGACAATGTTGAAGTAATGCAAAGTGTATAGAACATGTGACTTTGAGTAATCTAATGGAACACATTGCAGATCACATTGAAGGGCATGTATTCTGTGATGAAACACATTTGAAAAGTAACCCTCCCAATACTGCACAAACACATGCACACACATGCATGCACATGCACACACATGCACGCACATACAGTTATTGTGAAAGAGGAAGTAGGTGGAGCTTGTTATTTGAAATGTTGATATAAGCACTTTAGAGATAAGAGGTCAAAACATGTGAATAAGTCAGAACATTTCCCAGAAACAACAGTAAACCTAAAAGTGAAAGACTTCCCCCCTCACCCCTTCCCACACACATTTATGATTTAATGTTAACTTAAAAAATGACTTAGATTCTTTACTTAAAGCTGCACTAATCAATATTTTATATTAACGTTTGATCAAATAACTGTCCTGTGAAGGGGGTTGTTTGTACTGACAAACACAGAGATTCATCACCAACTCTGCAGTACCACCAGTTGTTTTAGTGTCTTTTAGTGCATTGTTTTGGTTTCACAGCTCCATTAGGACGATAATGTTGCTCTGCATCTGCTCAATGTTTAAATAAGGAGGAGTCTGCAGGAAGATTTACTGTGAGTGTCCAGTAGAGCCAGAGCATTAAGGTAGATGCCAATAGTAATATTTGAGGGTGACAATCAACCACTGGTTCTTGAGGCAATAAACATGTCTGTCATTGTGCTGTTAACATGTTAAAAACCAAGTATTTGAGGTGGCTGGTTTGATGGGATGCTCCCCAAGTCACACTTGCACCTTCTTACCCGATTATTCAGTTTGTCTGGACAAAGACTCCAGATGAGTCCTGCTTCCAGACTTCTTCCCCCTTAACAGTTACTGACTCCTGACACTGTCCTCCTGGGAACATTCAGAGCTCAAGAAATGGTTTTATACTCTGTACTCTGATCTATGTCTCACAGCAGTTTTGTCATAGAGGCCTGAGAGGTCACTGGACTTCCTGGTTTTTGTCCTGAGGAGCAGTGTTAACTGTGGGACCTTATATACACAGGTGTGAGCCTTTCTAAACTACGTCCAATCTATTGAGTTTGACACAGGTGGACTCCAGTCGCACTCTAGTTCATGGGGTCTGAATACTGAATAATGAGAGATTTGCTTTATTTATTTTATTTGTTTTTTGAAACAAACAAACAAAACAAACAAAAAACTCATGTTAATGAGATGTTTTTACTTTGCTATTATAGGATACTGAGTGTAGATTGATGATCCATTTAAAGTTAAATCTACAACACAATGAACACAAAGAAAACAATAAAATACAAGCGATGAACACATTAGTAGCAGCGCAGAGCAGATGGAGGTAATGTTCATAAACTGTAGGTTGAGGTTATAACTACAGGTTTAGAATCAAGGCCTCAGTGTAAAAAAGTTTTATGATCATATAAAATATCTTATATACAAAAGGTGAGAGTTTGATCTGTCTTAAATAAATTATTCCACCTGTTAAATAACCTGATGTTAAAGGTTTTATTGAATATGTAGAAATTTCAGTTTACAGTTGAATAAGAAAAAAAAGCCAAACTTCTACAATAAACAACAACTGCAGATAATAATGAAACACACATTTTTTTGTCTTTAATTTCTAAATATTCAAACATTCATATTAGATTACAAATAATTTAATTATTCTAACAATACCAAAAACATTCAGATGGAACAAATGATCAGCTGCATAAAACATTTCTAACATGTAAAAACATATTGGATTGTTAACATGATCATGCATCGACTGGCCATTCATGAATGAACTATTTAAGGATCGCACCAGTGGGTTTTTAAACTCCAGTTGAGGTTGCTCTTGCTGTCGATACCAGAGGTTTGTCAATCAAGTTTACAAAATAAAATACAATACAAATAACATAATTAATTTAGTTCACAAGAAAAAAACGCATCTTATCAAAGAGCAGTGTCCATAATGAGACTAGTACCACAGATGCAAGAATAAACTCTCATGCATAAAAGAAAAATAAAAGTGGGCTGTTAAAACCCAAAGCACTCCTGTCGACTGAGCTTCAAACTGTCTCACCCTTGGTACAATTAGAACAATCGTGAACAGTGGAATAGAAAAAGTTAATGTAAAAAGTGTAAAAGTGTAATTTCTTTGAAGTTTCTGAAAAGATATTTCAGTTCTTATGCAAGTTTTTTTTTTACCAGTATACTCCACTAAACAGAAAATAAATGAATGTTTTAAACAAAATCATACACAAACACAAAAACAATCATCGTTCCAGATATCCAGACAGGTTTCCAGATGAACATCAGGATGGTGGATCTCTGCAGTTTTCATCGTTCTGCTTCTTCAGCCATATTGTCAGGTTTTGATTTTACCCTGCAATCAGAACACAAATGGATAAATTTCTCACTCAGATCAGTGAGAGCTCATTCAGTGTAAGTTGTCTACATTTTAGTGAATAAACAAATTTGTTCTCTCTCCTACTTGAATTGAGCTACATCATGAATCCCACCCACTGTAAACGTCTCTTATAGACTCTGCTCTGCTGCTCTGATTCACATGTCGACCAGCCTGTATGATTTAGTGCAGACAGGGCACCAATCACATGTTCACCTGACAGCCCTGCAGGTGCCTGGTCAGGTAAGAGAGGTTGGTGCTCAGTTATGATCTGATGAGTTCAGTCGGCTCAGTCTATATGTTTCCCTGGTGAGGGTGACCCTGTTGTTCCCTCAGCAGTTTGGACCTGGTGCCACAGGCTCGACTAGAACATGGGATGTGAAGCTGCTCTATGAACATGTGACTTCATTTACCACCCACCACTTTATCAACTAGGCTCATACAACTAACACTGCAGTTTTATAGTAAATGTAAAATTACCTTTGCATTTACAGGAGATTGGAGACTTGGTTCCTGTGTGGATCGTTTTGATTCTCATAGCCCCGGTTGTTGATCCATGTCGTAATGGTGTTGAGATCAGTGTTTGTCATGACACCCATGCCTTGAAGCTGGTTGTACCAGTCATTGGCCAGATCTTTAGAATGTTGTTGAAAACTTTGTTTAAAACTGAGAAGCCTGGTTTTACTCACTGTGGTGTTCTTAAAATCTTTGAAGCTCTTGGCACTATTTAACTTGAATCTGGGCATTGAACCCAGAATGGTCAGTTTGAAGGTGCCCACAACATCATCCTGGCTTATTGTTTTAGCTAATAATGTTCTATAACCTTTAGTTTTTGTACTAGGAAACTCACGATGTATTTCTGTTGGCACAGTAACAGTAAGAAGTTCAAGGCCATGATATTTGTCCACATTAGAAATAAGATTGTTATCCAGAGGATGTGAGTCTGTTGCCACTTTAAGAAAGGTTTCAGCTAATTTGCTATTCTGGTTCAACTTTCTAGCTTCCAATATACAACTAACTGGTGGTTGGTGATCTGCATTGATGATTTGTCCGATGGCGGGATTGTCATTTAAATATTTTTTCCAATCTTTGTAGAGTTGAACTTTTCCAACCTCTTTCTGGAGCAGCCCTTTGGTTTCTTTTATTTTACGTCTTTTTGGTCCAGCTCCCTCTGCCATGTACCAGTCCCCTCCTCTGATTGTGTCTGTCCACACTTTGCGCTTGACAAAAGGCTCCCATTGGCCTGGGTGTTTCAGGAGAGTATCAGCCTCCACAGATCGGAGGCGTCCAGCCTCCATGGTGATCTCTTCTTCACTGGCCTCTGGTTTTATGCCTCGTGCTAAAGCATGAAACAGACATGCCTTGCCTTCATTGGTTACAGTCACTATCTGATTATTGATCTGCACATCATAATGGCCGTCTGTGTATTGGGAACTCTTTGGCCTGTAGATCAGTGTCACAGTTTGGCTGGCAGGTTTAGTGCCTGGGTTCAGCTCCTGCATTTTGGTGAGCTTTCCATGGCTGTCCTCTGTTAGGATGACAACCTTAGTGCCAGTGGTTTCTGACAGGACTCTGATATCGAGAATGGTACCTGGTGTCGTGGGGTTCCTGATCTTTTCAGCATGTGACAGTGAGTGTTTTCCTGGAAGTTTATCTTTTGAGTTCAAATCTTTTGGCATGTACGCAATGTATCTGTTGTTTTGTCCAGCTCTGAGTTTTTCCTCTGTCCTGTCAGTCTTTAAACAAGTTCTTATATATTTGCCTACGATACCATTTACTTGGCCTTGGACATAAGAAACAATGTGACTGGAGAACTTCTGGTGGAAGACTTGTACCAAAGCATCAGCTAATAAAGCACTGATGGTGTCGGCTAAATCCTGCTTGAATTTTTTCAGCATCTCAGTTTCTGAAGCAGACAGCTCATTTTGCTTCACTTTCTCTGTGAAATGTTTTTCCTGATTAAATTTATTTAGCTCTTTGTGAAGGTTTGAGAAAAACTCTTTTGAGAGGCTGTGCATTGTTATGATGGCGTCTGTTGCCAGTGATGTCATGTGAACAGCTTTGATGGCTGTCAGAATTCTACATTTTGTGCCTTTGACCTCTGATTTAGCTTTGTCAATCACTGTGGAGATGGATGAGTGGAGCTTGTGCTGCCAGCTGAGGTTGGCGTAGAATGGCTGTAATGCAGTGTTACTTAATTCTTTGAAAATAGCCAGAAGTTTGTTCTTTCTTTCATCGTCCTGTACGAGATCAGACAGTTGTTGTTCACCCTCAAGGTGTGAGAGAATAATGGAGTCCACTAATGTAGACAAGGGCTCTTTCTCCATGTTGGATTTCACATCATTTACAATTCCCTCTTTCACCTTATCCTTAATGTCATCAAGTATTTCTGTCAGTAATGCCTCTTCTGCCTTCCCAAGTCCATAGGTAATGACTTCTTCTACCATTTTTTTTGCTGTGTATTTCACTGCATTTTTCATATTTGTCTTTGCAACAACACTAATACCATCTTTAGCCTGTCTGATGAGAAATTCTGGCATTGATTTCAGTTGTTTGCCAAATCCTTTAATCATCACTTTACAACGTTTGAAGCCTTTTGCGATCAGCTTTCCAACTCCGGACCCAATGAGAGATACACCAATAAAAATGACTTTGTTTATAGCCCATGATTTAAAGCTGAATTCTCCTGTCACCATGGACTCAATGCTGTGGATGAAGTCTGATATTCCTTCAGTGATCAGCCCCATGCCAACATTAGCTAATGTTCCAAATGTAAATGCAGTGAGCAGTGCCCCACCAACAATGTGCAGAACTCCAAGACCGAACACCAGCAGAGCTTCCCATGGGAAACGAGGCTTCTCTTCCACAGAAAAGACGTACTTCTGACCTCGACTGTAGAGATTGTCGGCCTCTGCCTGGAGATCTTCATCGGCGCTTGAAACCAGGGAGAACATGGGTGATTTATTGGCTATTGCATCCTTCCCTTTGTCTTTTATCTCCTCCAGCTTTTTGATAGCCTCACTAATGTTTTCATCAAAGTACTTGAGCATGTTGCACTTGTTTAAAAACTGTTTTTCGAGGCTGGTTGGGTTGAATTGACTGTTGGCTGAGTGAGCAGAGGACATTTTTACAAGCTGCAGGCAGACCATACATTCCTCACTGAGGTACTTCAGAGACTCCTGTGCTTTCCTGAGATCATCTGTGGCCTCAGTGAGGTAATCTCCCTTCTGCTGCTTTATAGTGCAGTATGCATGGCTGTAAAAAGCTAGGGCTGCCCAACTTTCATCTTGTTTCAGAGCTTTTTCAAAAAGTCTCATGCTGATATTCCATTGTTTTTCATCCACTGCGATATTCCCAAACTTGATGTAGTGGTAAATGCTAGAACATGGTGAAGTCTGACTGTGGCACTGACTTTTTGCCAGAGACAAATCAGCTTTTAAACTCTTTTGCAATTCATTTCTTTTCAACTGGTCAATTTCATCTGATTTACTTTGCAACCAAATCCCCCAGAACTCGTTCATGATGGCAACAACAGCTCTTTCTTCATCTCCATCTGTGTTCTTGTAAATATCCTGAAGGGTCTCGCAGTACTCTGAAAACAGGTCCTCCCGCAGTCTCATCTCAGTGACATCATTCATCATGTGTTTTATCCTTTCTGCTGCAAGTCTGTCCCTTGTTTCCTTTGCCTCCTCCAGAGAAGACACTGTCCTGAAGGACTCCTGCAGATGATCCGTGGTCATGATTACCTGCGCAGATCCAGGTTTGCCTTTGCGTGCTGTTCGGCCAAATGCCTGGAGGTCCACTCTTGTGTTATCAGAAAGGAAGGAGAGGATGACAAATAGTCCCCCGTTGTTGTTCACCTTTTCTGAGACTTTTATGTCTGTGCCACGCCCAGCAAGGTTTGTGGCAACAATGACATCACCAGGATCCAGTATCTTATTTATTTTACTCAAACTATCTTTGTCACTGCGGTTGTAGAGGATGATTTCACCTGGGATGATGTTTTCCAGCTCTTCATACAGCTCTTTGGCTGCGTTGATAGTTTCACAGATCACCAAGGCTGCTCTTCCCTCTCTGTATGAATTTGGGGAAATTTGAGCCATAACCACATCTTTTATTTCAGATTTCCACTCTTCAGCTGAAGTCTTCAGAGTATCTTTGACCTCAAATAATTTCTTCCTGTTGAAAGTTGGCATTTTGCAGGCCAACAGATCTGGATAAAGGTCTTGCAAAAACATCATGTCTGTTTCACTCCCAAGTGTTGCTGTTGTTCCGTATATTTTCCCATGGTACTTTTCAAAAAGAGAAATGTTAGAAATGTAGTTTATGACTGTTGAAATTGTGCTCAGTTTGACTTGATGTTTGATCTCAATGAACTGCTGCAGACCATCCCCCCACTTCTTATTCAGTTCTACAATACCGGTAGATCTGAAGTCCACTGGACAGACACTGTCGTTTTCAACAACGTACTCCTGTCCTTGCCTCAGTCTCATGGCCAGAAAGGCGTTCTGAACCCACACTGACAATTTATTCTCTATCAGATTTCTGAGGAATCCAGGGATGCTGATCTTGTCTTTATCGTTTGTGCATGGCGCGTACTGAATCTTCTGTGATGTTAATTCTGCAATGGGCTTGATAAGAATTTCTTCAGAATCATAGAGAGGACAACACAAGCCTCCCTCCAAAACAAGAAATGTGAGGTCTGGAACGTCCTGGTTGTTGTACGTGCTGGCCTTTGTCAGACAGAGCAGTCCATTGTCATCTAACGTGTATAAAGTGAAACCATAGGGGACATAGTTCTCAAGTTCATGGAAAAAATCCACCACTGCATCTTGACTCACGGTTTTCAGTTTCATGACAAGTTCATCTTTTTCGCTTTTGTAGAAATCCTCTGTGAATCCTTCTGGCACAATCTTGGATTCTTCAGCAATACTTAAAATATCCATGGGGTCGTTAATTTCTTCTGTGTCAATTGAATCAAATATGGCCTTGAAGAATGAAGCTGGGGGACCCTGTATGAATGTCTGGTGTCTTGTTGACAAGAGGCCATACTGACTGACATGGCCCCAGATCATGGTCAGAATAATGTTCAGGTGCTGCATGGAGATCATGGGACTGGAGAGGTAGGTCAGCTGCACTCCCTGATCCAGCAGGAGTGAGTCCACTTCATCGATTATGATGCACTGATAGCTGCGATCAGTCCTCACATCCTTCATCTCAAATATCTGACGAAGGTGATCGGCAGCAAAGGCTTCGATTGTTCCGTAGACCACGTCCTTCTGGTAGCACTTTTTTCTGTCTTCATCTTTGGTTTTATTTGTGTTTGTATCAACTGTGATGCCAAAGTATCTGTAGAAGTTGGTCCATTCTTCTGCATCTCTTTGACATAACACAGAAGAGCTGGACACCACATCGACTTTTTCACCCCTAAGTGCTCGCAGTGCTGCAAACATTGCAATGACGCAAGACTTTCCTTCTCCAGTTCCCATCTCCAGGAGCTTCCCAGTGTCAGACAAGTCCAAGAGGCACCAGCTTATCATTTGAGTGGTTCTGGGCCACCACTTCCCTTCACCCTTGTGCAGGTGTATAGCATTGCATAAGACTGCCAGGATCTCCTGAAGGTCTTCTGTGTTTGTGCTATGACTCTTAGATTTCTTTACATGTTTGTGTTTTTTAATGTCACCAGATTCAATCAGGTTGTTAACAGTCTTTACTATACTGTATGATTTCTCCAGTGTTTGTTCATCAATGTTTTTCATCTGTCGTATTTCATCAAAAAGACAGTCGGTGCTTTTTTCTTTTTCATCTCTGAAGCTTTTTTCTAAATGCTGTATCAGATTTTCAGTTTCAGATGAGTTCAAGAGCTTAAGGAGAGAGTGGTTCTTCTCATCTGTCCATTCAGAAGACACCTGATATGTTTGTATCAGATGTAAAATCTTCATGATGGAAATACAGTCTTCATGGAGATGGTGGTCAGTTAATGCTTCAAGGAGGTTTAAAGCTTCTACTGGTGACCAAAGTTGTTGTGCTACAAGGTTTGACACCATCTGGAAGAGTTCTTTGATTTGTTCCTTTGAGGCTTGGAGTTGCACCGCACAGGAAAATAAACTCTCCAAACACAATTGGCCTCCCAGAGATTCCCAGTGGTTCTCACCTTCTGTTTCTCCAGTAAACTCTTTCAGGAGATTCTCAAGAATGGTCAGAATGAAGACCTCACTGGAAGACAGTTCCTTTCCAGTACATTTTTGTAAGATGGTTATAATTTTACTCTCAGCATTTGTACCTTTGTTGAGGTTAGTATGGAGCACCTGAAAAAGAGTCTTGATAAACCTGTGTCTCAATTCCATATCCTCACAGTGAAAATTACCCATGAGGCTTTGCAGGATGTCTACAGCAAGCGCCAAGACATTATTTTCCTTGAGCCCTGAGAGATCCAGCTCATGTGAAGCACTGAAACTTCTTTCTTCAATGATAAATCCTCGGATAAGGTGAGGGTTTCCTGTTTCCATCACCTCTAAGCCAAGTTGAAAGTAATCAGAGACAAAGTCGTCCATGGTACCGTACACAATGTCTGCTTCATAGACATCTCTCTGTGATGCATTAGTTTTCTTCATGTTTGTGTTGTGAGAAATCCCAAGGTGCTTGAAGAAGTCAGACCACTTTTTAGTTAGTGGTACACTCTTCTTAGTCAGCACTGGCACAAACTGCCTCACCATCTGCTGCACTGTGGGCCACCAGCTTTTTGTGTCAGAAACTGTTTTTCAGGGCTGAGACAGAGAGTTTTGGATGTCGTCTGTATCAAGGTTTGCTCCTTTAATGGAATCTCTAACGAATGGCTCATCTTCTTGGTCATTTTCTGTATATTGCAGGGCACCAGTGGGAATATTTTTTATCATATCACACACAATGTCTGACTCATAGACATCCCTCTGTGATGCATTAGTTTTCTTCATGTTTGTGTTGAGAGAAATCTCAAGGTGCTTGTAGAAGTCAGACCACTCCTTAATTTGCTTGTGTGACTGAACATCAGAGCTCAGCACAATGTCCAGTTTGTTTCCCATGCAGACTTGTGTGGCTGCAAACATGGCTGTGACACATGGGTCCTCGTCCACACCAACCAGTTCTAGTTTCACGCTGTTTTCAGTCAGCACCAACACACACCACCTCAGCATCTGCTGCACTGTGGGCCACCAGCCTTTTGTATCAAAAACTGCTTTGCAGAGCTGAGACAGGGAGTTTTGGACGTCATGTTTGTTCAGGTTTGAACCTTTAAAGGAATCTTTCATGAATGGTTCATCTTCTGTGGCATTTTCTGAATATTGTAGGACACCAGTGATGATGTTTTTTATCATATCAATGACAGAATCGTCCAAATTCCTTGATGTTTTTAATTCTTCTAAAGCTGAATCTAGATTCCTCTCATCTTGCTTCCTGATCATCTCTCTGAAATGAAGTTGGAATCTCTCAGGGCCAACAAAGTCCAGAGCCTGGATGAGGGAGTGTCCAGAGTCATCTGACCACTCTGGCGATATGTCATACACTTGTACCAATGTGAGCACTTCAATTATTGGAGCGTCCTCTGCATAATTCTCTGTCAGCACTTTGAGCAGAGTCACTGCTTCTGTTGGTGTCCATTGGTTTGTTTGCACAAGTCTGAGGAGCATTTCAGTGGATTCTGAGTGGTTTTCCTTATCATTGAGATGTGTGAGTTTGAAAAGGAGCAGCTTCAAGCACTGGATTTCCATCTCTAGAATGAACACGGAGGCTCGTCCAATCACATTCTGTAGCGATGATGTGAGGGTGCCGAGGAATTCTACAAGAAAGAGATCCTCAGTGGAAAGGTCCCCCTCAGCCCATTGATTGGCTATGAGAGCTGCATCAGAATCACAGCTGCCATGGTCAGTGAAGAAGTGCATCAGGCTCATGTACAGAGCTTGAGTCAGCAGGAAGCGCTCAGAAACAGTGCATGCTGATTGGCTGATGGACTCCACCAGGGACTGCACATGATTGGAGAAGCTGTGCAGGGAAAGTCCCTCAGACGTCTCCACTGACAGGACACACAGCTCTGTGATCAACACTTGTGTGTGCTGCAGAGTGCTGAGGGATGGAGGAGCACTGATCCACTCATCAAACAGGAGTTTGTCCAGGGCTGACAGGACGCTCCCCAGCTGATCAGCAGTCAGCTGAGTGAGACTGAGGTCTGCAACAGGAATGCTGCATCTTGATGAGAGGGTTTCTAGAAGCTCATCTCTGTCTGATTCATAGTTTGCCTCAAACTCATCCAGGTGGCCGATCAGAACATGTCGCTTGGACTCATGTTCCTCTGAAATGTCTCTGCTCAGTTGATGCTCGTGCTGCTCTTGAGCTCGATGGTGTGATTCTTCAAGTCTGTGATTCAGTTCTTCTCGTCTCTTCTCTTCAGCCTCTTTGGCCCTTTGCTGTTCTTTCATCTTACGCTCCTCTTCTCTCCTCCTCTCCTCTTCTCTCCTCCTCTCCTCTTCTCTTTGTCTCTCCTCTTCTCTTCTCCTCTCCTCCTCTCTTCTCCTCTCCTCTTCTCTTCTCATTTGTTCTTGATCTCTGATTGGCTTATTAAAACAATATTCGCACTCATATGCATTATCATGGCCAACTGGTCTGTAGTATTCTCCTCCATTGAAAACATATACACATCTTCCATGAATGGTACTTTGGTAAAGATCTGAGAAGGATCTGCATGGAGGCAGAACTTTGTAACATTTACAGCATCTCAGTCGGTCGCCCATGTTACTTTCTGATGGTGCGTTCCCCATTTTTAATGAGTTCTTCAGAAACTAAGCAATAATGTTTTAGTGAAGCTTTTGATTTCCTGAAAGACAAAAAATATTTTTTGGACAAAAAAATATTAATTTAATGACATAACAGTGAATCTATGAAACATGATGCATTTAGTAGACGCTCTCATCCAAAGCAGCTTGCATAGTTTACATTTCAACACACTATTAAACTATTAAGCTAGCTACTGTGTGCTTAAGTACATTAATGACAGTGTCTTATCTGGAAATTAAAACAGTTACAGCTTCTTTGTTCATCTGCTCCTGTGTCCTCTTATCATTTCATCTGCATGTTTTTTATTTTTTTATTTTTTTCATTAAGCATTGCTTTACCAATAATTCAGCTTATACTGGTCCTTCATGTCCTGGTCCTCTTGGACAAGTCTACAGTTGGTGAAACTTCTCTTGGCCATTCATTTTGGTCACATTTTAAAATGCTTTTACATAGAATAACCTCTATAATCTCTGTCTGAAAAGACTGCAGATAAGTGTGCTAGCTTCAGGTTGGTTTAAACAGCCAGTTGAGAAATACAAACTTGTGTCTGCCTAAGGTAGCTTATTCACTATGTTCTCCTCACCCATTTCATGCTGTGGGGAAAAAAAGAGAAGGTGAAAATGGCCTTTTCTGGTGCTATTTTTAGAGGTCCAAGCCCAGGTAGGCTGGTGGCCAGGCATGCAAAGCAATGTGGCTCCCAGTACCAGCAGTGCTGGGAACGCTACTGTCAAACAGGATTTTAGCAGCAGCTTGGTAGTGACTGCTGGTTAGCATGTCATCTTAATGAGCTGCATTTGGTCACCGTTTAAAACTTGTTCTATTGTTTGATAACAGAAATAGAAAACATAAGAACAGTTTTACTGTGAATTCAGCTGAACTTCTGAAATACTGTATGTTTGAGCACAGAGAGGAGGAGAGAAGCAGACAGAGCTGAAACCAGCTAGAAAAGTCTAAAAACTGAATCCAGATCAGTGAATCAGAAGTTTTTTCTTCTTTCCCATGAATCACCTTTGGAGGGGCCTGACCCCTGTATTGGGAACCAGTGGACTGTACTAGTGTAAATGATTACTACTCAACTGATGTCTGTACACTTTCCTGCTTGGCTGTCAGACTCCTACCAAGCACAGACCCAGCCGCTTTAACCGGTTTCTTCAGTCTCCTTGTGGTTATGTGTG
Organism: Trachinotus anak; assembly: GCF_046630095.1. Taxonomy (NCBI): domain Eukaryota; kingdom Metazoa; phylum Chordata; class Actinopteri; order Carangiformes; family Carangidae; genus Trachinotus; species Trachinotus anak. The sequence goes on along the minus strand of NW_027273863.1, from coordinate 26,877,985 downwards.
ACCTGCTGCTGCCCCAGCAGGACTGCAGCATAACAAAGAACACTCTCCACCACTGACTGATGAAACATGCAGCATTTCACTGCAGACGTTGGCTGTGCAGGGCGGCTGTGGGTCAGGAGGTCCAGAGAGTAGTCCACTAATTAGAATTCCTGGCTTTTCCTGTCGGCATGGGCAAGACACCGAACCCCAAACTGCCCCTGAGGTAACACTGGTGCATGAATATGTTGAAAATGTTATTTAAGTGCAGTCCATTTATTGAGAGCTGTCCATCTGTGATCGGATCATCCAGATGAATGTTAGTGGCAGGTATGAACTCTGCTCAACATCGTTCCTGAGAAGTTCATGAATTCACTGGGAAACATGATTCATGAACAAAATGTGCTTTTGCAAACATTCTCATATGAACTCAAAATACATTTTGCAGATTAAAAGCATGAACTTACTGTCACTCCACTGTGCAGCCAGTCCACTGACACACATCTGGAACTCAACAGGACAATCTATCTCCCTCTAAATTAGACAGAAGCAAACAAAAGGGACATAACTGTAATACACATGAAATTCTCCTGGTTGAATTATTAATACAAATAACACCAGGCTGAAAAAAAAAGCCTGCTTCATTTATAAAATGTCAAAAACTTTAGAGAGCTGACTTCTCCAGAGACAAGTCAAGCTCATGTCTCAGAAAGCATCGCAACAATAAACAGTCAAATTAAATCACATTTAAGTCAGTTCACTTGTGGAGTTTGGACCAGTTTAGCAGTTATGGTGAGTTTTGTTCCTGTTAATCCAGTAAAAATTTAAAAAAAGAAGCTGCTGGAGATGAATTACATCAAACCTCTGTTTGCTCCTCTCAGCCCTGTCGTCTGGGTCAGGATCCAAGAGCTGTTGTGATCTCAAAGTGCTGCTCAGGAATTAAATCATCATGCCAAAAAAGCCTAAAATACAAAAAGAACAATGTGCCCTTAAAAACAAAATGATGCTTGTGGTTCAGTAATTCTATTCTAAGACCTCATTGGTCTTTATAATCATTATGATCCACATTAGCCCATTCATCATTCACCTTACATGTCATCTGTTGGGCTCTGCAGAGAAACACGTCACTGTGGGAGTTAAGTGTCCAGTGTGTAGGATTAAGGGGAATCTATTGACAGAAATATAATATTCAGAATTATGTTTTCAATAGTGTTACTACAAATCCTTGTGTTTTCGTATGTCATGTCTACATAGGTAGCAGGTTCAAAGCCATATATACTACATTTCTAGCATATTGGCTGTTTTGGATCATTGATGTGATGTGCCAACATTACTGCCATATTCAACCTGGCCAAACTGACCTGTGAACTAGTGATATCATATCTGAATCTGCAAGTCTGCATTAATCTTCCACTGCCACCCACTAGAACAACTTATTTTTCCCGGTTTAGAGACCCACACACAATTACAGATTACCATTATTTATCAGTGGGATATTACACCTGATGTATGGTAACATATTACACTGAAATAGGCACATTAAAATGTGTATTATGGTAACGCTCCGTTTCATTGGTCGCCTGTCAGTGATGTCATATCCTCTCTGCTCAGGTGTCAGTGTTGTGTTTGTCTGACAGAAGCTCAGTTAGAAGTCTCAGGTTTCAGATCCTCTTTCTCCTCCTTGGTGGTTTTCAGCTCTGTGTCTGAACCAGATGAAGGATTTTAGATCTGAAGTTATCAGAGAAACAAGCTGAGGAAATGTTAGACAGTTCAGCTCCAGCCAATCAGAGACGTCCTGTGTCACTGAAGAGTGTCGACCAATCAGTGACTTTAACTGTAAAACTATTTGATTAAGTGTTTTTACTGGTTCTGATCAGCTGATCTGTTTGTTGTGGAGAGGATGAGACTCTGTGGAGACACTGAAGGATCCAGACCAGGAGGAGACTACAGCTCCCATGATCCCACACTGCTTCATGTTATTGTTTTGATTGAGAGACCCCCTGAGGCAGAAGGTACTTACTGTTTTCTTGTGCTCCAGGTCAGAACACAGATCACTCACTTTGAAATACTAGAAAAAAAAAAGAAAAAAAAAATTATATATATATATATATTATATATATATATATATAATCACTAGTAACTGACCAACACTGAGAAAAATCTAACAAAATTAGCAAATACAAATATAATAGTGAGACACTGGCAGTCAGTTGCACAGTATCAGTCTGTTGTGTTGTATGTTATTAAGAGGAAAAGGATAGCCCTTCACTTAATTGAATAGGTAAAAATGCCTTAACCACTCCGTCGTCCATATTTGAATTAATATCCTACTGAGGACTGACTCTTGCAGAGTATAGTTGCACAATATACACATTGTAAGATTTGTATGTGTGTTTATATATAGGATACTATTATTATCATCATATTATTTTATTATATTTTTACACTATTCCCTAATCACATATTTCCTATTTTTACTGTATTTATTATATGAAACTACTGTTTATAATGCAGTGGAGATATCACTTTATTTTTAATACACAAGGCTGCAATGGTGTGGTATTTACAAGGCGGTCGAAAGCTGAGGGTAAAGCTGGTATTCCTCTGTTACACTGACCAAAAACTGGGCGGCTCTGAGACAGACAATCCTAAATCTATTAGGATTCACACTGTGCAAGGCTTTTTGGGGAACTGTGACTGGATCGTTGCAAGATTGGGGGTGTTAACTGTGGGAAACATGAACAAAATCTGGACAGGTGGGTGGTGAAGTCATCCAGATGGCTGGTCACATAAAGTCAACTCTCTGCATAAAGCATAAAGCATAAAGTCAACTCTCTGTTATGCAAAGTAGCTGAAGTTTGGGGCTGCTGAAGTTTCAAACTGTACTTTTGTGTCCCAGGTTGAGATGGCCGGATACCACAAGGGAGGGGCGAGACTGTGTCCAGCTCACCAACGACACACAGCTCAGTAAATACACATAAAATGTTAGCTAAGGCAGAAATGAACTATTTGCAGCAAGACTGTATGTGACTGACGCATTTGATGACAGGATAACTGACTGCAGTAACCTATAAAGCTCATTGTTAACACTGGTTTGGGTGACGCAGTTGCCTCATTGTAGTCTGGAAAGTTACTCATAAGGACTGATATCCTTTTATGTTTACTGCGAGATTTAAAAAAATACAATGTTGGAAGGAGACGTAGAAAAGCTCCAGTGGGCTCCGTCCACTTTAACCTCTGATGCATGCACAGGGCGGGTGTGTCTCTGAACTGCTGCAGCCTTTGACAGCCCAATGACCATCAATTAGCTAATGTTTGGTGGTTTCTTTTCATGACAACAGGCTGCTTGTGAACCTTAATTTCCCTCCTTCAGAGCAACATACACACACAGCCTCAGAAAAATAATTATAACTACATTGGGTTTCTGCTATGACCATATAGGAGGCTACATGTTGCCTCCACTGTCTCCACATGCAGCTACAAAATGGTTAAAAAGTAGGACATTTGTATTTTTTTCATGTCTATGTTCAGATTCAGCCTGGACATTGAGACTATAGTGGAAGGTGTCAGTTTCGTGTAATATTGGTGGTATGATGTCAAAGTGGCGTCAACTGGTCTTTTCTCTATTTTTGCTGCAAGAAATGCGCGTCACATGTGAAAAATAGGTGGGAGGCCGAGATTCCGCGACGCAGCCGTGATGCATGCATCACACATTCAGAGGGGACTCAGAGTAAAAAGAGAGGAGGGGCAGTGGCAGCATCTGCATCAGAGCTGCAGCAGTTCAGCAAGGTTTCCATCACACACCAACACCAACAACACAGCATATTTAAAAAATACAAAAAACAAACAAAACAAAAAATTCAACAAAACTCAAGTTAAACCTGAGAAAGGCTCCAAGAACACGTATATAACAACTTGTAATACTAATGAAGTCATGCAGCTTTGTTAATGCCACTATAATCATATCAACACGGAAACAACAGAGTTAAACTACAGCTCAGTGTGTTCAGGTACTTACCTCTGATCAGGAGGGAGAGTTCTGTCTCAGCTCACTGTGTAGCTCCTTTATATAGTCAACACAGAGAGAGAGAGAGAGAGAGAGAGAGAGAGAGAGAGAGAGAAAGACTTAACAGAAAGAGACCATTTGACCATTTCCTGGAAACCCCATCCTAGAAACCTGAAAGTGAAAGTAAAATAGCTGCATTTTCCACACCCTGAGATCTACTGCACAATTCCAGGTTATTTTCCCCAATGTTTCATCAGTCAATAGCAAGCTGACTATTCCACTATTCTTAATGTATCCACTCACATGTTGAAATTAACAGCAGACAATAAGATGAATGAAGTAGATAAACTATGTGATTTCTAAACTTCTCATGTATCATTTCTATAACTGTTCAATTGATCAGATTAAAGATAGATCAGAGAAAAATCTAAAAACTGAATCCAGATCAGTGACTCAGACCAGCTCTAACAATGTGCAGCACAAGTCAACTTTATTTCTAGAGCAGATTTAAACCCGAACAAAGTGCTGCACAAGGACATCAAAATAAAGCAAAGCAAATGTATAAAAAAGTAAAAACATAAGAATAACATACTAAATATACTGTATACAGAAACCTAACAGACACTAACTAAGAAACTAAGAAACAACAAGAGGCAAATACATAACCATGAAAATGACAACAGAAAGGCTGTAAACGTGTTTCTTTCTGCTGTAAAGTTGGACATGTGAACATGGGAGTCTGTGGGACTGACTCACTGCTGGAGCCAGACTCTAGTGGTCATTAGAGGAACTGCAGCTCTCAGCTCTTCACTGTTGGAGCTTCAGGTTTCAGACCTGGAGGCTGGTGACTGGTCTTTAGCTTGATTTAAAAATAGAGCTGGATGGAGCACATCTGATATCTAATGATAACTGGTTCCATAATGTTGGAGCAGCAAAAGCTGTGTAATGTAAATGTTTACATTCATATCTGGAAACACCATCATCACCATTCATCTGATGTTCACCTTTCAGATCCTGACAGTGAGGATCCAAAAACGTCTCTAATGCTCCAGGAAGGTCGACTGCAGCCCAGCAACAGCAAAGTTATATTTACCACCTGATACAGAGGTGGACTAGTCTGTAACAGTCTGTTCCTGAAATATCTGAACTGTTTTTTATCTTATTATTTTTCTAAAATAGGTAATGACATATTACTGTTAGAAATATCTCACCTGGTGTCAGGTGATAGGACTCTGTCACCGACAACAGCTGGTTTTCTAAAAGTTGAGCCGCTGTGTCAGGATGAAGCTGCTGGACGTCCTGTGACATCTGATTCGTTCTGAAAACAAATGTAAGGACAGCAGTGTTTGAAGAAATGATGTGGGCTCACAGGTCTTCTAATGTAAATCCCAATGACAGCCTTAATGTCCAAACTTTAGAACATTAGCAGCTGATGCTAGTGTGGCGACCCCTCTGGTCGGTGATGGTATTGTACACCTCTGGTCATTAGTGCTTCCTCATGACACCTGGGCCCAGTGTTCACCAGCCTATAAAAGGCACTTCCTGTTACTCATGTCTCCCCCCCCGCCCCCCCTCTTTGTAAGCATCTCCAGTGGTGTTGGGAGCTGTTCTAGGTCTTCTGTTATTCATTTGTTTGTTTTATGCACCTTACAACACTTACACCCATGTCCACTCACACAACACACACTTCACACTGACTTACTGATTGTCACACTCCATGAGTCAGGTTTTGGTTAGGAATTATGATTTTATTGCTTTGATTCTTTAATAAACAATCCTTGTCTGACGTTAACATGGTGTGTCTCCCTCTTTGTCATGGCTGTGAGAGCCAGGCTGCGACACTAGTGTAACCCTGCTAACCTGCCTGTGATTGAGAACCATAAATAAGCTTTGACTCGGGATGTCACGATACCAAAAATGTAGTAGTTTGTTCCAATACCAGTAGAAATACATGATTCTCGATGCCTAATTCGATACCACAGGAAAAAAAGATTATCCCATGTATTAGTTAAACATAAACTCTTTATTAAAAAAACAACAACACATAAACAACATAAAAAAATGCATTTCTGGTCTGAAAAGCACAATAGCATCGTTTGCATACTTATACAGATCAATTATCACCTTGGTCATCTGCCTCATACGCAAAGTACGTCCAAACATGGCTCTTGGTGCCTTTTTATCAACGACTGGGGACGGATATATACAGACTGTGATCAGAATTTCAACTCAAATGAAGTATCAAGATGCAGTAAAGCTCAGTTTTAAATTCAGAGTTTGGTTCAGTTTCTCTTGTTCCAATACTTGAGCAGTTTATTGTTCTGTGAAGTTTGTTTCAGTAAAGTCATGGAGTTTTGTCAGTTGGATCCTTTAGGTAAAAGAGTCTTAAGTGTTCGTCTTCCTGCTAAAAGAGTTCATTCAAATTTCTGCAGGTGTTTTTTTGTTCTTCTGGGTGCACCCTATTATTTTACCAGAATGAGGTCTTGACAAATTCTACCACACCAGTGAACTTGTACATTGAAGGAATGGATGGGCTCCTTCTCTGATGAATGACACAATCAGATCTCCCAGGCCCAGTTCAGACCTGGTATTAACATCTGTTCTGAGTGATCTGATCCCAAGTGTTCAGCTCTAAGTTCAGGTGTGAACACACCCAGGAAGCATTCAGGACGCACTGGAGACTAAATCACTCAGACCACATTCGGAGGGGGTCTGGGCCACATGTGGCCACTGTCTTTTAGCAGTGTGAACACAAATGTGTCCTGGCCACACTGAAGGACCGCCTCCTCTACTGACGTCCTCTGCCACAGTCTGATGAGTCCTGTCATAGTAGTGTCATAATAAACCAAAAACATTTTACTACTTCTAATGGATAAAACCAGATTTCACTGTGGAGATGTGCGCAACACATTGATTCGCTCAACCTTTCATTAGCGCTCGCTCTCTCACTCAGACAGAGACAAATACACACAGGAGCACACTGACAACAGACCAGTCCATCTGATTGGCTGACAGCAACACCACACACCTGTTTATTTGCTTGTGAGGAAGGGAAGTGAGATCCTCTCACAAGTGGTCGCTGAGATGCATTTTAAAGCAGGTGTGAACAGACGAGCTTAGAGCTGAACACTTGTGATCGGATCTGTTGGGACACATGTTAATACCAGGTCTGGACAGGCCACCAGTGGCTCGCCGTCTCCCTCATCAGGGAGAAGATCCAGTTTCCAGAATCCGAGGAGGTTCCAGTGGAACCTGCATAACAACACAGAACCCTTACTGTATACAGTTATTAAATTACACCTCACTTTTCCCCACATCTTAGATTACAGCTATATTCTAGGTACAGTAGATACTTTATTTATGACATAGTTCTGGGACAGTAGTAGCTTGAAACCACATCCTTTAATGAAACGTTTTTAATCTATGTTAAACGGATTATAAACAGTTCATGACTTTTAACAATGAAATTATTATCACTGGCTCTTTTTTTATAAAAAAATTTAACCATGAATTTTTATATGCTTGTCTTTAAATCATGAACTGAAATACAATTCACTATGAAATCTCGATCAAGGTCATAGTTTTTATCTTCACACATTTTAAACCTTTTCTGACACTCTTCACTAGTTTTAACCCACCTTGTTTTACAGGATACTAAAGAATAATTAAATGTACTCAAAAATACTCAGTTGATTATAAAATAAACATTTACATTCAACGTCACATTCAGTTTCTTCAAATTAACAGTAAACATTAGCCACATTAGCTTAGCTGAAGATGGTCTGAATACAGTGAACCCACATCCCCAGGCCTCGGGTCCTCTCGGTCACTTCCGGTTTCACTTCCGAACACTTTTAATTGTTACAACCAACTGATGTGTGAGAAACCTACCTGAGAGAGGGCGGGACTTGCTTTCTTCCTCCAGTAGTATTTCATGAATGCGTGAGTTCACCAATAACAATAGAATAAACTTGACAGACACGTAAATCAATCAAATAACCTCAGGTTTGAGACCTTTGTGTTTTCTTTTCACACAGAACTGGACGAATAAAAGATGCTTCAAACTGTAGAGCTGCCACTTTTTCAACAACTTAATTTGAACCGAGACACTGATCTTACTATAGTTGACTGATCGATCAACAGGGCAGCAATAGGTCCAGCTGACAGTGAAGGGTGAGAGCGCCCTCTGCTGGACCAAGAGCTGAGCTGCTTTAAACTCTGCTGTGTTAACACGGTGAACAGTTTAAAGGAAGTTAGAATATTTGATTTCTTCTCATGTTCAAATGAATGTTTGATGAGAAAGTGACAGCCCTACTGAACAGTAAGTACATCAAGCTGAGACTGTGAAAGTGAACAAAAGGAACAAAATAAGGTTGAGTAAAGTCAGGTGGACGTGCCAAACTAATCCCAGAGGAAATTACACCTGTGAGTTAAAGAGGAAATATTTGGCCTCCATCTTCTTAGCATATTATAAAAAGTTTATCTCCTATGTATGAAAACCTCTGCTGCATATATCTGATATTGACCAGTGTGCTATGACTTGTTTGAAGTTATGACTATATGAATAAGGCTCAGACACTGATCATGTCTGTATTATGGACTGAAGTAGACGTCAGCAGTGACACTGACACATCAGACAACTACAGACAACAACACTTGATGCATAGTGAAGTTTATTTCTCATTTAATGAGTGGTAATCATCATATGAACTCACAGGACAATAACATGTAAGTCAATACACATCAGTGTCAGGAGTCTGAAATTATTCTGATTGTATTCAAAGAAATTAAAATAATAGTAGATTAAAACAATGTTAAAACAAAAAGAAGCTGATAAACCAGAGTGAAAATATGAATAATATAAACTGATGTAATTATAATATATTTTAACCTTTAAGCAGAAAACACAAAATAAGAAAAAGTTATTATTATCATCCAGTTTCTTTATCAGATGTGTTATATCATGCATTTGGTCACACTCAGTAAATCTGTGTTTTCCTGTTTGGTAAAGATCACATACAAGTAACTCAATAACAGTTTCACATTTATCCTGAGCTTTTCTTGGTCGTAGTCATTGAAGTCTCAGTCTCTCAGTGTTGAGACTTGATTTAACCCCAGTTCTGACTAAAAGAGTCGTTATCACTGTGGACTCTGGAGCAGTTTCTCTCCTCTCTCTACTTTAGCCATGATCTCAGCTTTTTCTCTCATGTCCATCAGGGACTGAACTCTTTGCTTCCAGCCTGGTTTGGTCTCAGATTTCTCTCCCTCAGTGATCATGTCATCGTACTCTGGAGTGGAGAGAGGATTCAGGGCTGTGTCTTGAAATCTGTTTGCAGATCTTTTTATCAGTGTCACCACCTCAGCCTACACAAGATTGTAGTCGTCCTTCAGTGCTTGTACAAGTGTGAATCAACTCTCCATTCATAAAAGGGACACTGCGACCAGTGAATTACGTCTTCAGCTTATTAAGAATAAATGTAATTACATCAGGAAGGTCTAATAATACAAGGTAACAAATAGAGTAGATAGAGTAATCCAAATAATCTATAATCTATAATCTATAATCTATAATCAAGTGTCCACAAGAGAAAGATGTGTGTAAAATAAAACTATTGATTAACTAGGAACTATACTATGTAAGAATCAAGAAACTAAGTTACATGAAATGAAAACAAAATGAAATCAAAATCATCCCTTGAAGCAATCCAGTGGGTTTTTAAACTCCAGTTGAGGTTGCTCTTGCTGTCGATACCAGAGGAGATTACAAAATAAAATACAATATAAATGTAATAACATTAATTTAGCTCACAGAAAAAGATTATTCATCTTATCAAAGAGCAGTGTCCATAATGAAACTAGTACCACAGATGTAAGAATAAAGTCTCATGCATAAAAGAAAAATAAAAGTGGGCTGTTAAAACCCAAAGCACTCCTGTCGACTGAGCTTCAAACTGTCTCACCCTTGGTACAATTAGAACAATCGTGAACAGTGAAATAGAAAAAGTTAATGTAAAAAGTGTAAAAAGTGTAATTTCTTTTAGATCAAAAATCTCAATCTTCATGGCGTGAACGTAAAAAATAAATAATTAACACAAATAATAAGATGTGATCATATTAAACTGAAAAGATACTTGAGTTTTAATAGAGTGAGCAGCTGAGTGAGACTGAGGTCTGCAACAGGAATGCTGCATCTTGATGAGAGGGTTTCTAGAAGCTCATCTCTGTTTGATTCATAGTTTGCCTCAAACTCTTTCAGGTGGCCGATCAGAACATGTCGCTTGGACTCATGTTCCTCTGAAATCTCTGCTCAGTTGGTCCTCCTGCTTGAGCTCGATGGTATGATTCTTCAAGTCTGTGATTCAGTTCTTCTCGTCTCTTCTCTTCAGCCTCTTTGGCCCTTTGCTGTTCTTCTTTCATCTTACGCTCCTCTTCTCTCCTCCTCTCCTCTTCTCTTTGTCTCTCCTCTTCTCTTCTCTTCTCCTCTTCTCTTCTCCTCTCCTCTTCTATTCTCATTTGTTCTTGATCTCTGATTGGCTTATTAAAACAATATTCGCACTCATATGCATTATCATGGCCAACTGGTCTGTAGTATTCTCCTCCATTGAAAACATATACACATCTTCCATGAATGGTACTTTGGTAGTAATCTGAGAAGGATCTGCATGGAGGCAGAACTTTGTAACATTTACAGCATCTCAGTTGGCAGCCCATGTTACTTTCTGATGGTGCGTTCCCCATTTTTAATGAGTTCTTCAGAAACTAAGCAATAATGTCCAAGGGCAACTTGTGTTTTCCTGAAAGATAAAAATACACAAAAAGAAAAAAAATAATCACAATTTCATTTTTTGGATAAAAAAAAAATATTTAATGACATTATAACAGTAAAATTAATGAAATATGCTGCATTTAGCAGACACTCTCATCCAGAGCAGCTTGCATTGTTTAAATTTCAACAAACTATTAATTCGTAAAGCTAGCTCAGAAACATGTGCTTAAGTAGATTAATATCAGTGCCCTATTCAAACAGCAACCTTACAATTTTATGTACAGCTCCTTCACCACTACACCACGCTGACACCAGCTACGCAAAAAACGAGATAACAATTATGTAAGCAAATTTTCAATAACCCTTTTAATGTCCTTTTTTCATCGTCACACATTCCTTAAATCTTTAGTGTGATTTGTATTCAGAACCCTTTCCATGCTCTTAGTGCGAAGTGAAGAGAGAAACTGTGTGTGCATCTGATAGGTTATCACTGTAAATACTTTTCTTTCGAGCTCCAGCTTCATGTTCATCTGCTCCTGTGTCCTCTTATCATTTCATCTGCCTGTTTTCTTTGGAAAAGAGTTTTATATTTTCATGAAGCATTGCTTTAACAATAATTTAACTAATACTGGTCCTCCATGTTACTTATGTTATGTTATGTTATGTTATGTTATGTTATGTTATGTTATGTTATGTTATGTTATGTTACACACAGCACCTCAATCACTGCGAGCAGAAGGTGATGAGACTTTATTAGGGTCAATTGTGCTGTTGGAGAAAAAAAGTAGTTGTAAATCAAAGGTTATATTAGCATTGCACTATGCCCTAGACAACATGTCAATGAGTAATGAGCATATTTTTATATGATATGATTTGTTTTTTATGGACCCTCTTAAATCCCAAAAGGTGATTTCTTTTTAGAATCTTGCTTTTTTGTTGGGTGAGCTGGTTGAAGATAGCTCTCTGCTCCTCCCTTGTTTAAATGGTGTTCATGTCTGCTGCAACAGCATCTGACAGACATTCTGCAAAATGCTGAATTATGTTCAGTGATCATTTATTCTTACAATATCCAAGGACACCAACTAATGTGAATTTGTATCTCTCATGATACCCTTGTATAATCTGCTGAGAGAATACCACTTGGAAATAGCTTGTATTGGTAAAAAACACAATAAAGTTTCAGGTTATATCCCTATTTATCCAGAATCTTATAAAATATTGACCATTTGTATGAAATTTTTTGCTATGTAAATTCTTGAATTTTGGCTAAAAATGTGTTTTATACAGTCAACTACAAACCATCTAACCAATCAGAATATAGCTACAAATCAACCAATTAGAACAGCTACAAACCAAATAATCAGAATATGGCCACCTGTTGATAATGGGTTTTGAGAAGCCTCAGGAGACCTTTTGTAGGCCAACGGCGTCATTATACGAGTAAGAAACTGATCTAATATAATATATGTGAAGTAATTCACCAGTCAAGGAGAGCTCTCTCTCAGTTGAAGGGGGGAGTAAGCTAAACCTGTACGCAAAAAGAGAAGCTGAAACCGCACTGGTCAAAGACTCTGAGTAGACTGAGTTGGAGCAAAAGTAGACCTCACAAAATAAAATAATATAAAATTCAAATTAGATTAAAATCACACACATATAATACAGGAGATATTCAGAGGTCAAATAAGGAGAGTCAAGTGTGACGACACTTACTCTCTCTGTCCCTGTTAAAATTCATGAGCTTTGCTGGTGAAAGGTGTGTCGAGAGATAAAACAGACAAAGACGTTCTGAGTTACACAAGCATGAGCCTGTGAGAATATCTACTGTTGAAACTTAAAACATAAAACCAATTTGAGCCTTAAACTAGCTACACTCAGAATTCGGCTTATAGAAAACCCCCCTGACCTTGACTGAGCAGACTGGAAAACGGACTAACAAGCTCGTTGTGTGTTGTTTTATCTGTTTGTCTGCTCATGAGTGTGTGTGTGTGTGAGTGTGTGGGGCTCCCTGGTGTAAATTCACTGCATGTCATACCACCCAGCGTTTTACTTTCAACCAAACCTTATGTTGGTAAAGTATATTTCCAGTGTATGCTTATTTGAATTACATGCAATTGAAATCAAGTTTTTTGTAACTGCTTATGAGGTTTTAGAACTCTTGATCGCGTCATTCTGTGTGCATGAGCGAAAACTATGTGTAAGTGTATGTGTATGTGAGTGTAAGTGAGTGTGTGTGGACCAAACTAAGAGTGGAGTGAGTGGTAAAGTGGTGTGAAGTTGACTCTGGTAGGATCCCATAACTGCATGTGTTGTATGATTCTGTTGTGCACTCTTTGAAAGTTGGATTCAAACTGAGCAGAGAAGGAAGGGACGTTGATCGGGATTGAGTGGGCGTGGCCCCCCTCCCTGCTGAAAGTCTGTGAGAGTCTAAAATTAGCTTCTCAGCTGCACGGGAAGCATCACACACACACACACACACACACACACACACACACACACACACACACACTCTAGTCGGCTGACACACAGTGCAAAAAAAAAAAAAGACCCAAAAACCCACAATATTTAAAAGATGTGCGGAAAATTTCAGGAAAATGGGCAAAACATACTGAAGGCTTAGACCTGGCCTGTCCATCAGAGGGCACATTTGATGTGGCTGTGTGTGAGGATACGGAACTCTGGATAAAAGATTTCAAAGCAAAAGACAAAAGCAAAAAACACCAACAAAAGAGAAAAATGGAATTGGAAATAATAAAACTCTTTAAGATTGAGGGTTATCGTTGCGGAGGAAATATTAAGGACAAGCTCTGAGCTATAAAGAAAAGAAGAAAATGCCAACAGAACGGGCCTGCAGAAAAATTATAAGAAAAATGCAGGACTATACCCATTGTTGGTGGGAAGAGTTAATATTAATGGAGACTTTGAACTCAACAGTAAACATTCAAATGATAATGTTACACCGCATGCTTCAGTCCCTGCTGCTTCTTTTGCAGAACGACCTGAACACAAACATTTAACCTTCAATTTACACAATGCATCTATTCCCAGTAAATTGGCTTTACACTAAAATTGGTATTCCAATTCCATTGCCATCAACAACTAGTTTCACTAGAGCTGTTGTTGGAATCAATTGCTGCAATGCTGAGAATCCTACTATCTTAACAAATTTGTCTGACATGGGGAGATTCGAAGCACAGCTTGGACTTACACAAGTGTAAGTGGCTCCAATATCTACTATCATTGGCCCTTGCCTGTCTTCTATCTGAACCTCCAACATAGGTTCTGTATCAGCTGAGCTGAGCAAAGTATACTGGTTGGGTGATATTGTTGAACCTGTGACTAGAATCTTTAAGAGGTGGGAGGAGTTTATTAGAGTCCAGATCCCAAAAGCCACTGATCCAGTCCCTGATAACCACTGCACAATGTTTTATGATCTATGTTGTAGTGAGACGTTTGAAGAAAGGCGGAATGAAGCAACAAGAAATTTCGATGTTGAACTGACAACACAGTACATTGTGGTGGGCAGACAAGGGGCAGCCATAAGTGTACATATTAACCCATTTACTTCTGAATGGTTCAATGTGCCTGAGTCTGCTCCACACATCACCTTGTGGGTAAATGAAGGCTTTGAGTCAAAAGATCTTGGGCAGATGATGCTGGCTGTGACCAAGGTTGAATGGCAGGAAACACATAATCTGTTGATTTTTACTTTAGGTGATAAGACTATGATCAAGATTTAGTGTGGTGTGTTTATGGCAGCAAAACCACAAGTGGTATCAATTCCAGTGCGAAAAATGATGCAAAGCTCATTCAGACCTGAGGAAAACCGAAGCGCCTTGGTGGAGGACGTGTGAATACACGTCCCAGACTCACGATATCTCTTTGTGTTTATGTATCGTGGTAAACAGTACAGCTGCACACGACTCCCTCAAGGTCTTAAACATAGTCCTCATGTGTTTAATCAGATCTGAAGGCAAGATCTCGAAGGGCCTGCAATCAACAGTACATTGATACAGTATGTTGGTGACTTGTTGATTTGTTCATCTATGATTGATGATTGCAACTCCATCAAAGTCCTGCTGAAGTTGGCAGAGGGGGGACACAAAGTCTCCCAGACAGAACTTCAGTATTGTCAGCCGCAGGTAGAGTATTTGGGAAGAGTGATCTCTCATGGGACTATTTCTGTGTCACCGGAACATTTGGAGGGAGTGAGTAAAGCTCTGCGGCCGCAAATTGTCGGTCAAATGATGACATTTTTGGGGATGACTGGCTTCAGCTCTGAGTGGATAGAGAACTATGCTGAGAAAACTGCACCACTCAGAGAAATAATGAAAGGGAAACCAATCTTTAAAGGTGCCATTGAATTGGACGAATGAGGCGATGGTAGCATTCGAGACAATCAAACAGGACATGCAGACAGCACAGACGAACTGACAAAGACCAAGGTAATGACAGAGACTTAAATACACAAGGAAGGCGAAGGTAACTGAACACAGGTGTAACATATTAGAGCGGGGCAGACCATCAACAAGGAGGGAAAGAGGACAAAGACAGACTAAAATAATTAAGTCCAAAGTCCAAACTTAAAATGTCCATCAGGGCAAATCATGACCCTTTGCTGAAGTAATTCAAACAGTTACTTATTAAAATTACTTTTTTTAACAAGGTAATATGTCACCTATTATATTTCAAAAGTAACTGTAGTTCAATATCTCCCACAGATAATTCAACCTAATGAACTCATGACATCAGACATCTATAGACAACAGTAGTTGTTTCTAAATATATATCGAACATAGACACACAACACTAATAAATACATTTGTTAAACCACACAGCTTGTATAGTTATTATTATATTATTATATCTGCTCAAAATCTGTTTTTCAGGATAGAATCATGAACTTACTCTCACTCTGCTGTGCAGCTGGCGCACTGACACACACACATCTGGAACTGGCTGTTATCTCCCCTCTGAATTAGGCAGAAGAACACAAAGCCATTAAAGCCATTTGACCTCTCGTCCAGTTCGAACAGGTGACCGTCACAAATTCTCACTGGCTGCAGACAAGTTGACAAGAATGTCCAGGTTGAAACTAGTTTCTGGGGCTGGAATCATGTGAACATTTGCTCCCATTTTCCAACAAATCTTTCATTCAAGTCAGTTTTATTTCTACATCACCAGTTCACTACAGATTTTATCTCAAGGCGTTTTTCAAATAGACCTTCATTCAATTCAATATGTTGAATGACACAAAACATCCAATATTCAAACACACTTTTGAGTTTCCTTCAGCGACGTCTTCCCACTGCTGCACTTGTCTTACTGTATTTTGCACTGATATTATCATCCACCGCCCATTGTCAGTGTAATATTAGAATGAAGTGTTTGTAGTGACATTTTGTTGCATTTTGTCAAACTATAAATACACTATAATAATCATTGTTGTAATAATAATATTAACAATTATTATAACCTTTCTTTGTATGACACCTGTCAAACAAGACATGCAGCTCAAGGTGCTTTACAGCAAAGAAATGACTGGACTTGATGATAAGATGAATATTGATGTATGTTGTTAAACATGTCTGAGAAAGACTCTAAAAACTTGTGTTCTTGTAATAATACAATGAAATCATCCACCTTTGTTAGCGTTAAGCAAACAGCTCAGTGTGTTCAGGTACTTACCTCTGATCAGGAAGGGAGGGAGAGCTCTATCTCAGTTTACTCTGTAGCTCCTTTATATACAGTCCACACACACACACACACACACACACACACACACACACACACACACACACACACACACAAACACACACACACAAACACACACACACACGCACTCATTGTGAAAGAGGATCTAAACTCGTGATTTGAAGTGATGCTCATTAAAAGCACGTAGTGAGTTGTTTTAATGAACACACAAATACCAGCACCACACTTGCACACACACACACACACACACACACACACACGTGCACACACACACACACACACACACGCACGCACACCTTGACCTCTGTCTCTTCTGGAAAGATAACAGATAAGTGTTCCAGCTTCAGGTCGATTGTGGGCCAGGATTAAGTTCTACGTCACCAGCCAGTAGTAATATTATGGCGAATTGAACAGACCCATGATGAGGAGCTTGGAGAACAAAAGGTGTTGGCTCCTCAGTTCTGGGAGATCCAGGCTCGATCGGTTGCTGTTTTCTTTTATAAAACAATGTCGTACGGAAAATAAGAATAATGCAGCAATAAACAGAACTAATCCAGCTTTGTAGAGGTTTTGGTGGCTATAGTGAGAAAAAGGAGCAGCCA
Source organism: Trachinotus anak (assembly GCF_046630095.1). Taxonomy (NCBI): domain Eukaryota; kingdom Metazoa; phylum Chordata; class Actinopteri; order Carangiformes; family Carangidae; genus Trachinotus; species Trachinotus anak. The sequence goes on along the minus strand of NW_027273863.1, from coordinate 26,860,923 downwards.
TCATGCATGCTAAGCATGTCTAGTTAACAAACCACTGAGTGGAGACCAGCCACTTTATAACATGCATGATGTGTACTGTATTGTTTTGCCAGTCCAATAATGTATATACCTACCTAAATATTGTGGAACCTTTAGAAGTACAACCTTGTGTATGCAAGCTAGCTTAGTCGCTCGATTCAGCACTGCAGATTTGTTATTTTCACCCATTTCATACTGTGGGAAAGAAGACGAAGGTAAAACCTGCCTTTTCTGTTCTTGTTGTTATTCTCAGACTTGAACCCCAAAGCAGAGCAGGACACAGACGAGCAGAGTAGAGTAAAGCAAAGCTTTAATGTTAAACCTCAGTTTTAGGTGTATTATGCTGCTTCTGTTAAGCTTTCAGAATTTGGTGGACCCAGAACGCAGACCACACAAACTGAATAGAGACAACGTATGCTTCTTTATTTGGCAGTGTAGATGGAGGGCGGGGGCTGACAATGAGGGAGTCCAGGTGAGAGGCTGAGCTGGGAGGGCAGTCTTCCCCAGATACAGGCAAATAATCCACAAAAGGCAAAAGGGTTATGTGAAGCTGGGCTGCTGGCAAACTGACAACACAGATACTGGTAGCTGCAGCAGGGACCAGGAACACACAAAAAACAAATTACTACTGCTGCTCACCTGCCTGCAGGTCTAGTTTTAATTTACGATTAGTTGCAATAAGGTCACCAAGAGAAAAAAAAAGTTCTGTCCTGAATCTGGCACATATGCAGCATGATTGTCAGAGGCTACTTCCACATCTCACTCTTCTTTAGGTCGTAGTATCATTGAAGACCACATACATTCAGTTACATGCAATCATAACACAAGACAATGTTGAAGTAATGCAAAGTGTATAGAACATGTGACTTTGAGTAATCTAATGGAACACATTGCAGATCACATTGAAGGGCATGTATTCTGTGATGAAACACATTTGAAAAGTAACCCTCCCAATACTGCACAAACACATGCACGCACATGCACGCACATGCAGTTATTGTGAAAGAGGAAGTAGGTGGAGCTTGTTATTTGAAATGGTGATATAAGCACTTTAGGGATAAGAGGTCAAAACATGTGAATAACGTTACCATAAGTCAGAACATTTCCCAGAAACAACAGTAAACCTAAAAGTGAAAGACTTCCCCCCTCACCCCTTCCCACACACATTTATGATTTAATGTTAACTTAAAAAATGACTTAGATTCTTTACTTAAAGCTGCACTAATCAATATTTTATATTAACGTTTGATCAAATAACTGTCCTGTGAAGGGGGTTGTTTGTACTGACAAACACAGAGATTCATCACCAACTCTGCAGTACCACCAGTTGTTTTAGTGTCTTTTAGTGCATTGTTTTGGTTTCACAGCTCCATTAGGACGATAATGTTGCTCTGCATCTGCTCAATGTTTAAATAAGGAGGAGTCTGCAGGAAGATTTACTGTGAGTGTCCAGTAGAGCCAGAGCATTAAGGTAGATGCCAATAGTAATATTTGAGGGTGACAATCAACCACTGGTTCTTGAGGCAATAAACATGTCTGTCATTGTGCTGTTAACATGTTAAAAACCAAGTATTTGAGGTGGCTGGTTTGATGGGATGCTCCCCAAGTCACACTTGCACCTTCTTACCCGATTATTCAGTTTGTCTGGACAAAGACTCCAGATGAGTCCTGCTTCCAGACTTCTTCCCCCTTAACAGTTACTGACTCCTGACACTGTCCTCCTGGGAACATTCAGAGCTCAAGAAATGGTTTTATACTCTGTACTCTGATCTATGTCTCACAGCAGTTTTGTCATAGAGGCCTGAGAGGTCACTGGACTTCCTGGTTTTTGTCCTGAGGAGCAGTGTTAACTGTGTGCTCTATGAACATGTGACTTCATTTACCACCCACCACTTTATCAACTATTCTCATACAACGAACACTGCAGTTTTATAGTAAATGTAAAGTTACCTTTTACATTTACAGGAGACTGGAGACTTGGTTCCTGTGTGGATTGTTTTGATTCTTGTAGCCCTGGTTGTTGATCCATGTAGTAATGGTGTTGAGATGGTCCTCTATCATGACACCCTTGTTGTGCCATTCATGTACCAAATCTACAGAATGTTGTTGAAAACTTTGTTTAAAACTGAGAAGCCTGGTTTTACTCACTGCTGTGTTCTGAAAGTCTTTGAAGTTCTTGAAGTTTAACATGAATCTGGGCATTGAACCCAGAATGGTCAGTTTGAAGGAGCCCACAACATCATCCTGGCTTATTGTTTTAGCTAATAATGTTCTATAACCTTTAGTTTTTGTACTAGGAAACTCACGATGTATTTCTCTTGGCACAGTAACAGTAAGAAGTTCAAGGCCATGATATTTGTCCACATTAGAAATCAGATTAGTATCCAGAGGATGTGAGTCTGTTGCCACTTTAAGAAAGGCTTCAGCTAATTTGCTATTCTGGTTCAACTTTATAGCTTCCAATATACAACTAACTGGTGGTTGGTGATCTGCACTGATAATTTGTCCAATGCCGGGATTTTGATTTAAATATTTTTTCCAATCTTTGTAGAGTTGAACTTTTCCAACCTCTTTCTGGAGCAGCTCTTTGGTTTCTTTTATTCTACTTTTTGTTCCTCCAGCTCCCTCTGCCATGTACCAGTCCCCTCCTCACACTTTGCGCTTTACAAAAGGCTCCCATTGGCCCGGGTGTTTCAGGAGAGTATCAGCCTCCACAGATCGGAGGCGTCCAGACTCCATGGTGATCTCTTCTTCACTGGCCTCTGGTATCATGTGTTGTGCTAAAGCAGGAAACAGACATGCCTTGCCTTCATTTGTTACATAAGAACCTATGTGACTGGAGAACTTCTGGTGGAAGACTTGTACCAAAGCATCAGCTAATAAAGCACTGATGGCGTCGGCTAAATCCTGCTTGAATTTTTTCAGCATCTCAGTTTCTGAAGCAGACAGCTCATTTCGCTTCACTTTCTCTGTGAAATGTTTTTCCTGATTAAATTTGTTTAGCTCTTTGTGAAGGTTTGAGAAAAACTCTTTTGAGAGGCTGTGCACTGTTGTGATGGCATCTGTTGCCAGTGATGTCATGTGAATGGCTTTGATGGCTGTCAGAATAAAACGTTTTGTGCCTTTGACCTCTGATTTAGCTTTGTCAATCACTGTGGAGATGGATGAGTGGAGCTTGTGCTGCCAGCTGAGGTTGGCGTAGAATGGCTGTAATGCAGTGTTGCTCAATTCTTTGAAAATAGCCAGAAGTTTGTTCTTTCTTTCATCGTCCTGTATGAGATCAGAAAGTTGTTGTTCATCCTCAAGGTGTGAGAGAATAATGGAGTCCACTGATGTAGACAAGGGCTCTTTCTCCATGTTGGATTTCACATCATTTACAATTCCCTCTTTCACCTTATTCTTAATGTCATTTAGTATTTTTTCTCTGTGGAAATTACCCACAAAGCTTTGCAGGATGAGGGTTTCCTGTTTCCATCACCTCTAAGCCAAGTTGAAAGTAATCAGAGACAAAGTCGTCCATGGTACCGTACACAATGTCTGCTTCATAGACATCTCTCTGTGATGCATTAGTTTTCTTCATGTTTGTGTTGAGAGAAATCTCAAGGTGCTTGTAGAAGCCAGACCACTCCTTAATTTGCTTGTGTGACTGAACATCAGAGCTCAGCACAATGTCCAGTTTGTTTCCCATGCAGACTTGTGTGGCTGCAAACATGGCTGTGACACATGGGTCCTCGTCCACACCAACCAGTTCTAGTTTCACGCTGTTTTCAGTCAGCACCAACACACACCACCTCAGCATCTGCTGCACTGTGGGCCACCAGCCTTTTGTATCAAAAACTGCTTTGCAGAGCTGAGACAGGGAGTTTTGGACGTCATGTTTGTTCAGGTTTGAACCTTTAAAGGAATCTTTCATGAATGGTTCATCTTTTGGGGCATTTTCTGAATATTGTAGGACACCAGTGATGATGTTTTTTATCATATCAATGACAGAATCGTCCAAATTCCTTGATGTTTTTAATTCTTCTAAAGCTGAATCTAGACTCCTCTCATCTTGCTTCCTGATCATCTCTCTGAAATGAAGTTGGAATCTCTCAGGGCCAACAAAGTCCAGAGCCTGGATGAGGGAGTGTCCAGAGTCATGTGACCACTCTGGTGATATGTCATACACTTGTACCAATGTGAGCACTTCAATTATTGGAGCGTCCTCTGCATATTTCTCTGTCAGCACTTTGAGCAGAGTCACTGCTTCTGTTGGTGTCCATTGGTTTGTTTGCACAAGTCTGAGGAGCATTTCAGTGGATTCTGAGTGGTTTTCCTTGTCATTGAGATGTGTGAGTTTGAAAAGGAGCAGCTTCAAGCACTGGATTTCCATCTCTAGAATGAACACGGAGGCTCGTCCAATCACATTCTGTAGCGATGATGTGAGGGTGCCGAGGAATTCTACAAGAAAGAGATCCTCAGTGGAAGGGTCCCCCTCAGCCCATTGATTGGCTATGAGAGCTGCATCAGAATCACAGCTGCCATGGTCAGTGAAGAAGTGCATCAGGCTCATGTACAGAGCTTGAGTCAGCAGGAAGCTCTCAGAAACACTGCATGCTGATTGGCTTATGGACTCCACCAGGGACTGCACATGATTGGAGAAGCTGTGCAGGGAAAGTCCCTCAGACGTCTCCACTGACAGGGCACACAGCTCTGTGATCAACACTTGTGTGTGCTGCAGAGTGCTGAGGGATGGAGGAGCACTGATCCACTCATCAAACAGGAGTTTGTCCAGGGCTGACAGGACGCTCCCCAGCTGATCAGCAGTCAGCTGAGTGAGACTGAGGTCTGCAACAGGAATGCTGCATCTTGATGAGAGGGTTTCTAGAAGCTCATCTCTGTCTGATTCATAGTTTGCCTCAAACTCATCCAGGTGGCCGATCAGAACATGTCGCTTGGACTCATGTTCCTCTGAAATGTCTCTGCTCAGTTGATGCTCGTGCTGCTCTTGAGCTCGATGGTGTGATTCTTCAAGTCTGTGATTCAGTTCTTCTCGTCTCTTCTTCTCCTCAGCCTCTTTGGCCCTTTGCTGTTCTTCTTTCATCTTACGCTCCTTTTCTCTCCTCTCCTCTTCTCTCCTCTTCTCTCCTCCTCTCTTCGTTTCTCCTCGTCTGCTCCCCTCTCCTCCTCCCTCTGTGTCTCCTCCTCTCTCCTCATTCTTTCTAGATCTCTAATTGGCTGATTACTACAAAACATATATTAAAACATATTAAAACATATACCACATTTAATTGTAAACATATACATATCTTCCATGAATGGTACTTCTGCAGTAATCTGAGAAGGATTTGCATGGAGGCAGAACTTTGTAACATTTACAGCATCTCAGTCAGTCATCCATTTTACTGTTCCCCGTTTTTAATGAATTCTTAAGAAACTAATCATTGATGTTTTAGTGAAGCCTGTGTTTTCCTGAAAGACAAAAATACAGTTTTTGGGGCAAAATATAATATTATAACATTCATTTTAATGACATAACAGTGAATTTATGAAACACGCTGCATTTATCAGACACTGTTATCTAAAGCAGCTTGGATAGTTCACAATATTAAACTATAAACTCGCTATTAACTGAAACCAGCTGATGCTAAATTAAACCAGCTAGAAAAGTCTGAAAACTGAATCCAGATCCAGTGAATGAGAAGTTTGTTCTTCTTTCCCATTAATCATCTTTGGAGGGGCCTGACCCATATATTGGGAGCCAGTGGACTGTACTATCAAAGTGTAAATGATTGCTACTCAACTGATGTCCTCTGTGTAAGCAAAAGTCTGTACACTTTCCTACTTGGCTTTCAGACTCCTACCAAGCACAGAACCTGAGTCAGGTTGGGGATCAGAGCCCTTTAGAATACCCCCGCCCCCCAAAAACTGTATCAGAGTACTTACAGTAGATCTGTGTGTGGTCCTCTGAGCTGCTGTATTGTTTCTGCCTTTTTATTGTCTCTGAGGGACAAACTCCACTGGCTCCACTGGCTCCTCAGTCAGTCAGACTGATGGAGGTACAGAGGAGAGTCAGACACATTTCCCAGAAAAGGTGTGACCTATAGAAATATGCAGGTGGGAAAACCAGAGAGACCAGAGTCTGTAGTCATGACGGCTGCTCTGTTCTGAACATACAGGACAGCGGTACGTTCAGCTAAATTCCAACACGCTCACCATCTCAAACAGAAACAACACAAACACAGTGAGATGGGAGGGGCTGTTGCTCTGTCATTAGCTGCACCTGTGGTTAATGTGAACCTGCTGCAGACCTGGTTTCTGCACATGTTTAGCATGTAGCCTATAATGTTTACCATGTTCACTGTCTTAGTTTATTATATTAGCTAACATCTGCTAATTAGCACTAAATGACAGCTGTGGTCAATGAGAACATCATTAGTTCTGCAGGTATCTGATTATAAGATAAAGTACTGGAGGAATGAACATGTGACCTCATGATGGCACAAGATGAAAAGTCAGAGGATCAGCAAAGTTATCACAGTTCATCCTGAGGGACCATGAACGCCTGAACCACATTTCACACAAGCCATCAATAGTTTCTGAGATATTTCAGTCTGGACCAAAGTGATGGACCAGCAGAGCCACACTGCTAACAATAATTTTTAACAACAGCAGCTTTATAGACAGATAACAACTGACTGAGCCACTTAACCAAGATTTTCTTTTCTGTGGATCTCAAAACCTGAACCCGGAACTCCTCTGTTGTTGTTCTTTAACAACCAAACTTGGCAAACAGGTTTTAAATCTCACTCACTACTCAGGCCACAGAGGCTCCATCAGCTGACCACATGGTGGCAGCATAACCATCACTTTAATGTCAATACCCTGAACTTAACACCAAAGAAAGTCTCATTCTTCAATATTTGAATTAATGTCAAGTTTTAACTGCATAACTTTGACATTTTTACTTCCTGAAAGTTGTACCAGTTTGTACCAAATTTGCCACATAGCACCAGGGACAGAGATCAAACCTGAAGAGTCTGAAGGGGGTGGGACTTTTTTTTTAAATGTAGGATATTGTGAGAGATTTGTGTGAAGCCCATAAACTCGACCTTTGTGTTTTCTTTTCACACAGAACTGAACGAATAAAAGATGCTTCAAACTGTAGAGCTGCCACTTTTTCAACAACTTAATTTGAACCGAGACACTGATCTTACTATAGTTGACTGATCGATCAACAGGGCAGCAATAGGTCCAGCTGACAGTGAAGGGTGAGAGCGCCCTCTGCTGGACCAAGAGCTGAGCTGCTTTAAACTCTGCTGTGTTAACACGGTGAACAGTTTAAAGGAAGTTAGAATATTTGATTTCTTCTCATATTCAAATGAATGTTTGATGAGAAAGTGACAGCCCTACTGAACAGTAAGTACATCAAGCTGAGACTGTGAAAGTGAACAAAAGGAACAAAATAAGGTTGAGTAAAGTCAGGTGGACGTGCCAAACTAATCCCAGAGGAAATTACACCTGTGAGTTAAAGAGGAAATATTTGGCCTCCATCTTCTTAGTATATTATAAAAAGTTTATCTCCTATGTATGAAAACCTCTGCTGCATATATCTGATATTGACCAGTGTGCTATGACTTGTTTGAAGTTATGACTATATGAATAAGGCTCAGACACTGATCATGTCTGTATTATGGACTGAAGTAGACGTCAGCAGTGACACTGACACATCAGACAACTACAGACAACAACACTTGATGCATAGTGAAGTTTATTTCTCATTTAATGAGTGGTAATCATCATATGAACTCACAGGACAATAACATGTAAGTCAATACACATCAGTGTCAGGAGTCTGAAATTATTCTGATTGTATTCAAAGAAATTAAAATAATAGTAGATTAAAACAATGTTAGAATAGAAAGAATTCATTTATCCTGAGCTTTTCTTGGTCGTAGTCATTGAAGTCTCAGTCTCTCAGTGTTGAGACTTGATTTAACCCCAGTTCTGACTAAAAGAGTCGTTATCACTGTGGACTCTGGAGCAGTTTCTCTCCTCTCTCTACTTTAGCCATGATCTCAGCTTTTTCTCTCATGTCCATCAGGGACTGAACTCTTTGCTTCCAGCCTGGTTTGGTCTCAGATTTCTCTCCCTCAGTGATCATGTCATCGTACTCTGGAGTGGAGAGAGGATTCAGGGCTGTGTCTTGAAATCTGTTTGCAGATCTTTTTATCAGTGTCACCACCTCAGCCTACACAAGATTGTAGTCGTCCTTCAGTGCTTGTACAAGTGTGAATCAACTCTCCATTCATAAAAGGGACACTGCGACCAGTGAATTACGTCTTCAGCTTATTAAGAATAAATGTAATTACATCAGGAAGGTCTAATAATACAAGGTAACAAATAGAGTAGATAGAGTAATCCAAATAATCTATAATCTATAATCAAGTGTCCACAAGAGAAAGATGTGTGTAAAATAAAACTATTGATTAACTAGGAACTATACTATGTAAGAATCAAGAAACTAAGTTACATGAAATGAAAACAAAATGAAATCAAAATCATCCCTTGAAGCAATCCAGTGGGTTTTTAAACTCCAGTTGAGGTTGCTCTTGCTGTCGATACCAGAGGAGATTACAAAATAAAATACAATATAAATGTAATAACATTAATTTAGCTCACAGAAAAAGATTATTCATCTTATCAAAGAGCAGTGTCCATAATGAAACTAGCACCACAGATGTAAGAATGAACTCTCATGGACAAAAGAAAAATAAAAGTGGGCTGTTAAAACCCAAAGCACTCCTGTCGACTGAGCTTCAAACTGTCTCACCCTTGGTACAATTAGAACAATCGTGAACAGTGAAATAGAAAAAGTTAATGTAAAAAGTGTAAAAGTGTAATTTCTTTGAAGTTTCTGAAAAGATATTTCAGTTCTTATGCAAGTTTTTTTTTTACCAGTATACTCCACTAAACAGAAAATAAATGAATGTTTTAAACAAAATCATACACAAACACAAAAACAATCATCGTTCCAGATATCCAGACAGGTTTCCAGATGAACATCAGGATGGTGGATCTCTGCAGTTTTCATCGTTCTGCTTCTTCAGCCATATTGTCAGGTTTTGATTTTACCCTGCAATCAGAACACAAATGGATAAATTTCTCACTCAGATCAGTGAGAGCTCATTCAGTGTAAGTTGTCTACATTTTAGTGAATAAACTAATTTGTTCTCTCTCCTACTTGAATTGAGCTACATCATGAATCCCACCCACTGCAAACGTCTCTTATGGACATGGCTGCTGCTCTGATTTACATGTCGACCAGCCTGTATGATTTAGTGCAGACAGGGCACCAATCACATGTTCACCTGACAGCCCTGCAGGTGCCTGGTCAGGTAAGAGAGGTTGGTACACAGTTATGATCTGATGAGTTCAGTCGGCTCAGTCTATATGTTTCCCTGGTGAGGGTGACCCTGTTGTTCCCTCAGCAGTTTGGACCTGGTGCCACAGGCTCGACTAGAACATGGGATGTGAAGCTGCTCTATGAACATGTGACTTCATTTACCACCCACCACTTTATCAACTAGGCTCATACAACTAACACTGCAGTTTTATAGTAAATGTAAAATTACCTTTGCATTTACAGGAGATTGGAGACTTGGTTCCTGTGTGGATCGTTTTGATTCTCGTAGCCCCGGTTGTTGATCCATGTAGTAATGGTGTTGAGATCAGTGTTTGTCATGACACCCATGCCTTGAAGCTGGTTGTACCAGTCATTGGCCAGATCTTTAGAATGTTGTTGAAAACTTTGTTTAAAACTGAGAAGCCTGGTTTTACTCACTGTGGTGTTCTTAAAATCTTTGAAGCTCTTGGCACTATTTAACTTGAATCTGGGCATTGAACCCAGAATGGTCAGTTTGAAGGTGCCCACAACATCGTCCTGGCTTATTGTTTTAGCTAATAATGTTCTATAACCTTTAGTTTTTGTACTAGGAAACTCACGATGTATTTCTCTTGGCACAGTAACAGTAAGAAGTTCAAGGCCATGATATTTGTCCACATTAGAAATAAGATTGGTATTCAAAGGATTTGAGCCTGTTGCCACTTTAAGAAAGGCTTCAGCTAATTTGCTATTCTGGTTCAACTTTCTAGCTTCCAATATACTATTCACTGGTGGTTGGTGATCTGCATTGATGATTTGTCCAATGCCGGGATTTTGATTTGAATATGTTTTCCACTTTTTGTAGCGTTGAACTTTTCCAACCTCTTTCTGGAGCAGCTCTTTGGTTTCTTTTATTTTACGTCTTTTTGGTCCAGCTCCCTCTGCCATGTACCAGTCCCCTCCTCTGATTGTGTCTGTCCACACTTTGCTCTTGACAAAAGGCTCCCATTGGCCTGGGTGTTTCAGGAGAGTATCAGCCTCCACAGATCGGAGGCGTCCAGCCTCCATGGTGATCTCTTCTTCACTGGCCTCTGGTTTCATGCCTCGTGCTAAAGCATGAAACAGACATGCCTTGCCTTCATTGGTTACAGCCACTATCTTATTATTGATCTGCACATCATAATGGCCGTCTGGGTATTGGGAACTCTTTGGCCTGTAGATCAGTGTCACAGTTTGGCTGGCAGGTTTAGTGCCTGGGTTCAGCTCCTGCATTTTGGTGAGCTTTCCATGGCTGTCCTCTGTTAGGATGACAACCTTAGTGCCAGTGGTTTCTGACAGGACTCTGATATCGAGAATGGTACCTGGTGTCATTGGGTTCCTGATCTTTTCAGCATGTGACAGTGAGTGTTTTCCTAGAAGTTTATCTTTTGAGTTCAAATCTCTTGGCATGTATGCAATGTATCTGTTGTTTTGTCCAGCTCGGAGTTTTTCCTCTGTCCTGTCAGTCTTTAAGCCAGTTCTTACATATTTGCCTACAATACCATTTACTTGGCCTTGGACATAAGAAACAATGTGACTGGAGAACTTCTGGTGGAAGACTTGTACCAAAGCATCAGCTAATAAAGCACTGATGGTGTCGGCTAAATCCTGCTTGAATTTTTTCAGCATCTCAGTTTCTGAAGCAGACAGCTCATTTCGCTTCACTTTCTCTGTGAAATGTTTTTCCTGATTAAATTTATTTAGCTCTTTGTGAAGGTTTGAGAAAAACTCTTTTGAGAGGCTGTGCATTGTTATGATGGCGTCTGCTGCCAGTGATGTCATGTGAACGGCTTTGATGGCTGTCAGAATAAAACGTTTTGTGCCAGTGACCTCTGATTTAGCTTTGTCAATCACTGTGGAGATGGATGAGTGGAGCTTGTTCTGCCAGCTGAGGTTAGCGTAGAATGGCTGTAATGCAGTGTTGCTTAATTCTTTGAAAATAGCCACAAGTTTTCTCTTTCTTTCATCGTCCTGTACGAGATCAGACAGTTGCTGTTGATCCTCAAGGTGTGAGAGAATAATGGAGTCCACTAATGTAGACAAGGGCTCTTTCTCCATGTTGGATTTCACATCATTTACAATTCCCTCTTTCACCTTATCCTTAATGCAATTTAGTATTTCTTTCAGTAATGCCTCTTCTGCCTTCCCAAGTCCATAGGTAATGACTTCGTCTACCATTTTTTTTGCTGTGTATTTCACTGCATTCTTCATATTTTTTGTTGTAACAACGCTAATCCCATCTTTAGCCTGTCTGGAGAGAAACTTTGGCATTGATTTCAGTTTTTTGCCTAATTTAATCAACATTTTAGTAGCTTTGAAGCCTTTTGCGATCAGCTTTCCAACTCCAAATCCAATGAGAGATACACCAATGGAAATGGCTTTTTCTATAGCCCACGATTTCCAGCTGAATTCTCCTGTCACCATGGACTCAATGCCATGGATGCAGTCTGATATTCCTTCAGTGATCAGCCCCATGCCAACTTGAGCCAATGCTCCACATGTAAATGCAGTGAGCAGTGCCCCACCAACAATCTGCAGAACTCCAAGAAAGAACACCAGCAGAGCTTCCCATGGGAAACGAGGCTTCTCTTCCACAGAAAATACATACTTCAGACCTCGACTGTAGAGATTGTCGGCCTCTGCCTGGAGATCTTCATCGGCGCTTGAAACCAGGGAGAACATGGGTGATTTATTGGCTATTGCATCCTTCCCTTTGTCTTTTATCTCCTCCAGCTTTTTGATAGCCTCACTAATGTTTTCATCAAAGTACTTGAGCATGTTGCACTTGTTTAAAAACTGTTTTTCGAGGCTGGTTGGGTTGAGTTGACTGTTGGCTGAGTGAGCAGAGGACATTTTTACAAGCTGCAGGCAGACCATACATTCCTCACTGAGGTACTTCAGAGACTCCTGTGCTTTCCTGAGATCATCTGTGGCCTTAGTGAGGTAATCTCCCTTCTGCTGCTTTATAGTGCAGTATGCATGGCTGTAAAAAGCTATGGCTGCCCAACTTTCATCTTGTTTCATAGCTTTTTCAAAAAGCCTCATGCTGATATCCCATTGTTTTTCATCCACTGCGATATTCCCAAACTTGATGTAGTGGTAAATGCTAGAACACGGTGAAGTCTGTTGGTGACACTGACCTTTTGCCCAAGACAAATCAGCTTTTAAACTCTTTTGCAATTCATTTCTTTTCAACTGGTCAATTTCATCTGATTTAATTTGCAACCAAATCCCCCAGAACTCGTTCATGATGGCAACAACAGCTCTTTCTTCATCTCCATCTGTGTTCTTGTAAATATCCTGAAGGGTCTCGCAGTACTCTGAAAACAGGTCCTCTCGCAGTCTCATCTCAGTGACATCGTTCATCATGTCTTTTATCCTTTCTGCTGCAAGTCTGTCCCTTGTTTCCTTTGCCTCCTCCAGAGAAGACACTGTCCTGAAGGATTCCAGCAGATGATCCGTGGTCATGATTACCTGCGCAGATCCAGGTTTACCTTTGCGTGCAGTGCGGCCAAATGCCTGGAGTTCCACTCTGGAGTTCTCTGAAAGGAAGGAGAGGATGACAAATAGTCCCCCGTTGTTGTTCACCTTTTCTGAGACTTTTATGTCTGTGCCACGCCCAGCAAGGTTTGTGGCAACAATGACATCACCAGAATCCAGTACCTTATGGATTTTGCTCAAACTGTCTTTGTCACTGCGGTTGTAGAGGATGATTTCACCTGGGATGATGTTTTCCAGCTCTTCATACAGCTCTTTGGCTGCGTTGATAGTTTCACAGATCACCAAGGCTGCTCTTCCCTCTCTGTATGAATTTGGGGAAATTTGAGCCATAACCACATCTTTTATTTCAGATTTCCACTCTACAGCTGAAGTCTTCAGAGTACCTTTGACCTCAAATAATTTCTTCCTGTTGAAAGTTGGCATTTTGCAGGCCAACAGATCTGGATAAAGGTCTTGCAAAAACATCATGTCTGTTTTACTCCCAAGTGTCCCTGTTGTTCCGTATATTTTCCCATGGTACTTTTCAAAAAGGGAAATGTTAGAAATGTAGTTTGTGACTGTTGAAATTGTGCTCAGTTTGACTTGATGTTTGATCTCAATGAACTGCTGCAGACCATCACCCCACTTCTTATTCAGTTCTACAATACCGGTAGATCTGAAGTCCACTGGACAGACACTGTCGTTTTCGACAACGTACTCCTGTCCTTGCCTCAGTCTCATGGCCAGAAAGGCGTTCTGAACCCACACTGACAATTTCTTCTCTATCAGATTTCTCAGGAATCCAGGGATGCTCATCTTGTCTTTATCGTTTGTGCATGGCGTGTACTGAATCTTCTGTGATGTTAATTCTGCAATGGGCTTGATAAGAATTTCTTCAGAATCATAGAGAGGACAACACAACCCTCCCTCCAAAACAAGAAATGTGAGGTCTGGAACGTCCTGGTTGTTGTACGTGCTGGCCTTTGTGAGACAGAGCAGTCCATTGTCATCTAAAGTGTATACAGTGAAACCATAGGGGACATAGTTCTCAAGTTCATGGAAAAAATCCACCACTGCATCTTGACTCACGGTTTTCAGTTTTGTGACAAGTTCATCTTTTTCGCTTTTGTAGAAATCCTCTGTGAATCCTTCTGGCACAAACTTTGATTCTTCAGCAATACGTAAAATATCCATGGGGTCGTTAATTTCTTCTGTGTCAATTGAATCAAATATGGCCTTGAAGAATGAAGCTGGGGGACCCTGTATGAATGTCTGGTGTCCTGTTGACAAGAGGCCATACTGACTGACATGGCCCCAGATCATGGTCAGAATAATGTTCAGGTGCTGCATGGAGACCATGGGACTGGAGAGGTAGGTCAGCTGCACTCCCTGATCCAGCAGCAGTGAGTCCACTTCATCGATTATGATGCACTGATAGCTGCGATCAGTCCTCACATCCTTCATCTCAAATATCTGACGGAGGTGATCGGCAGCAAAGGCTTCGATTGTTCCGTAGACCACGTCCTTCTGGTAGCACTTTTTTCTGTCTTTGTCTTTGGTTTTATTTGTGTTTGTGTCAACTGTGATGCCAAAGTATCTGTAGAAGTTGGTCCATTCTTTTGCATCTCTTTGACATAACACAGAAGAGCTTGACACCACATCGACTTTTTCACCCCTGAGCCCTCGCAGTGCTGCAAACATTGCAATGACGCATGACTTTCCTTCTCCAGTTCCCATCTCCAGGAGCTTCCCAGTGTCAGACAAGGCCAAGAGGCACCAGCTTATCATTTGAGTGGTTCTGGGCCACCACTTTCCTTCAGCCTTGTTCAGGTGTACAGCATTGCATAAGACTGCCAGGATCTCCTGAAGGTCTTCTGTGTTTGTGCTATGACTCAGACTCCTAGCTTTCTCTACATTTTTGTGTTTTTTAATTTCACCAGATTCAATCAGGTTGTTAACAGTCTTTACTATACTGTATGATTTCTCCAATGTTTGTTCATCAATGTTTTTCATCTGTCGTATTTCATCAAAAAGACAGTCAGTGCTTTTTTCTTTTTCATCTCTGAAGCTTTTTTCTAAATGCTGTATCAGATTTTCAGTTTCAGATGAGTTCAAGAGCTTAAGGAGAGAGTGGTTCTTCTCATCTGTCCACACAGAAGACACCTGATATGTTTGTATCAGATGTAAAATCTTCATGATGGAAATACAGTCTTCATCGAGATGGCGGTCAGTTAATGCTTCAAGGAGGTTTAAAGCTTCTACTGGTGACCAAAGTTGTTGTGCTACAAGGTTTGACACCATCTGGAAGAGTTCGTTGATTTGTTCCTTTGAGGCTTGGAGTTGCACTGCACAGGAAAATAAACTCTCCAAACACAATTGGCCTCCCAGAGATTCCCAGTGGTTCTCACCTTCTGTTTCTCCAGTAAACTCTTTCAGGAGATTCTCAAGAATGGTCAGAATGAAGACCTCACTGGAAGACAGTTCCTTTCCAGTACATTTTTGTAAGATGGTTATGATTTTACTCTCAGCATTTGTACCTTTGTTAAGGTTAGTATGGAGCACCTGAAAAAGAGCCTTGATAAACTGGTGTCTCAGTTCCATATCCTCACAATGAAAATGACCCATGAGGCTTTGCAGGATGTCTACAGCAAGCACCAAGACATTATTTTCCTTGAGCCCTGAGAGATCCAGATGATGGGAAGCACTGAGACTTCTTTCTTCAATGATAAATCCTCGGCTAAGGTGAGGGTTTCCTGTTTCCATCACCTCTAAGCCAAGTTGAAAGTAATCAGAGACAAAGTCGTCCATGGTACCGTACACAATGTCTGCTTCATAGACATCTCTCTGTGATGCATTAGTTTTCTTCATGTTTGTGTTGAGAGAAATCTCAAGGTGCTTGTAGAAGTCAGACCACTCCTTAATTTGCTTGTGTGACTGAACATCAGAGCTCAGCACAATGTCCAGTTTGTTTCCCATGCAGACTTGTGTGGCTGCAAACATGGCTGTGACACATGGGTCCTCGTCCACACCAACCAGTTCTAGTTTCACGCTGTTTTCAGTCAGCACCAACACACACCACCTCAGCATCTGCTGCACTGTGGGCCACCAGCCTTTTGTATCAAAAACTGCTTTGCCGAGCTGAGACAGGGAGTTTTGGACGTCATGTTTGTTCAGGTTTGAACCTTTAAAGGAATCTTTCATGAATGGTTCATCTTTTGGGGCATTTTCTGAATATTGTAGGACACCAGTGATGATGTTTTTTATCATATCAATGACAGAATCGTCCAAATTCCTTGATGTTTTTAATTCTTCTAAAGCTGAATCTAGACTCCTCTCATCTTGCTTCCTGATCATCTCTCTGAAATGAAGTTGGAATCTCTCAGGGCCAACAAAGTCCAGAGCCTGGATGAGGGAGTGTCCAGAGTCATGTGACCACTCTGGTGATATGTCATACACTTGTACCAATGTGAGCACTTCAATTATTGGAGCGTCCTCTGCATATTTCTCTGTCAGCACTTTGAGCAGAGTCACTGCTTCTGTTGGTGTCCATTGGTTTGTTTGCACAAGTCTGAGGAGCATTTCAGTGGATTCTGAGTGGTTTTCCTTGTCATTGAGATGTGTGAGTTTGAAAAGGAGCAGCTTCAAGCACTGGATTTCCATCTCTAGAATGAACACGGAGGCTCGTCCAATCACATTCTGTAGCGATGATGTGAGGGTGCCGAGGAATTCTACAAGAAAGAGATCCTCAGTGGAAGGGTCCCCCTCAGCCCATTGATTGGCTATGAGAGCTGCATCAGAATCACAGCTGCCATGGTCAGTGAAGAAGTGCATCAGGCTCATGTACAGAGCTTGAGTCAGCAGGAAGCTCTCAGAAACACTGCATGCTGATTGGCTTATGGACTCCACCAGGGACTGCACATGATTGGAGAAGCTGTGCAGGGAAAGTCCCTCAGACGTCTCCACTGACAGGACACACAGCTCTGTGATCAACACTTGTGTGTGCTGCAGAGTGCTGAGGGATGGAGGAGCACTGATCCACTCATCAAACAGGAGTTTGTCCAGGGCTGACAGGACGCTCCCCAGCTGATCAGCAGTCAGCTGAGTGAGACTGAGGTCTGCAACAGGAATGCTGCATCTTGATGAGAGGGTTTCTAGAAGCTCATCTCTGTCTGATTCATAGTTTGCCTCAAACTCATCCAGGTGGCCGATCAGAACATGTCGCTTGGACTCATGTTCCTCTGAAATGTCTCTGCTCAGTTGATGCTCGTGCTGCTCTTGAGCTCGATGGTGTGATTCTTCAAGTCTGTGATTCAGTTCTTCTCGTCTCTTCTCTTCAGCCTCTTTGGCCCTTTGCTGTTCTTTCATCTTACGCTCCTTTTCTCTTCTCTCCTCTTCTCTCCTCCTCTCCTCTTCTCTTTGTCTCTCCTCTTCTCTTCTCCTCTCCTCCTCTCTTCTCCTCTCCTCTTCTCTTCTCATTTGTTCTTGATCTCTGATTGGCTTATTAAAACAATATTCGCACTCATATGCATTATCATGGCCAACTGGTCTGTAGTATTCTCCTCCATTGAAAACATGTACAAATCTTCCATGAATGGTACTTTGGTAAAGATCTGAGAAGGATCTGCATGGAGGCAGAACTTTGTAACATTTACAGCATCTCAGTCGGTCGCCCATGTTACTTTCTGATGGTGCGTTCCCCATTTTTAATGAGTTCTTCAGAAACTAAGCAATAATGTTTTAGTGAAGCTTTTGATTTCCTGAAAGACAAAAAATATTTTTTGGACCTAAAATATTATAGCAGTGAATCTTTGAATCATGATGCATTTAGCAGACACTCTTATCCAAAGCAGCTTGCAGAGTTTACATTTCAACACACTATTAAACTATTAAGCTATTAACTGTGTGCTTAAGTACATTAATGACAGTGTCTTTTCTGGGAATCAAAACAGTTACACCTTACAATCTTATGTACAGCTCCTTAACCACTATACCACACTGACACATTTGCTGGGATTCTGATTGTTGTAAGCTACTTTTTAAATGTCCTGTTTTCATCATCACATGTTCCTTTAATCTGTAGTGTGATCTGTATTCAGAACCCTTTGCCATGCTCCTGGTATGAAGTGAAGAGAGAAACTCTGTGTGAATCTGAGAGGCTGTCTATGTAAATGCTGTCACTGTCAAGCTACAGCTTCTTTGTTCATCTGCTCCTGTGTCCTCTTATCATTTCATCTGCCTGTTTTTTTTTTTTGTTTTTTTTGTTTTTTTTCATTAAGCATTGCTTTACCAACAATTCAGCTTATACTGGTCCTTCATGTCCTGGTCCTCTTGGACAAGTCTACAGTTGGTGAAACTTCTCTTGGCCATTCATTTTGGTCACATTTTAAAATGCTTTTACATAGAATAACCTCTATAATCTCTGTCTGAAAAGACTGCAGATAAGTGTGCTAGCTCCAGGTTGGTTTAAACAGCCAGTTGAGAAATACAAACTTGTGTCTGCCCAAGCTATGCAAGGTAGCTTA
>NW_027273863.1:26732500-26837500 GCF_046630095.1 Trachinotus anak | reverse complement strand
GCTCTTCACTGTTCATTTTTCAGCTTTGGAGGTTTCCATTTGGTATTATTGTGGTATTTTTAAATTGTGCTGGAAATGTTCAAATAGTAATAACATGCAACCTGAAATCATTTCAGCAACTGAAATGATTAAGCATTAAAAATAATACGTGCAACACATCTGTGTCACAGATGAGGACAAGGGACCATGCCTGCTGCATGCCCACTGTAAACAAGCGAATAGCAAATGCATGATTATTATTATGGTTATTATTTTCTGAGCTGTAACATCTTCCAGAGTCCAGACATTGTGAACACACCTGTCACCTGTCCAGCACAGTGCTTCATGTCTCAGACCTGAGGCTGACGACTGGTCTTTAGCAGAGATTTGAAAATAGAGCTGGATGGAGCACATCTGATATCTAATGATAACTGGTTCCATAACTATGGAGCAGCAAATGCAAAGGCTCTGTCACCTTTTAGCTTCAGTTGTGACATACAGGAGGGATGAGCTTTCAGGTCTAAGAGCTGAGAGCTGATGAATAAAGTCTGTGGTATAAGGTGGGGTCTGACCACCAAGAGCCTTAAAAGTCATCAGCAAGGACTTAAAGTCTACAGCGAACAGGAGCCAGTGAAGAGAGTCTAAGTCTGGGGTGATGTGCTCACACTTTTTAGTGCCAGTCAACATCACTGCAGCTGCCGCCGGACCACCTGCAGGCCAGATAATGAAGACAGGGGAAGGCCATCCTGAAAACTGGGTAACCTCCATCTCCTTCATTGACTCTGTTCCCTCTCCCTGTACTGTGGCTTGGTTTGGTTTCTTCAGTCAGGTAAATACAGCTGCTGGTCAAAGTGGCCGTCAAGCTGATCAGGGTGCAGCAGCCCAGGGTCACACCAGATTTCCTTCAGTACAATCACATTTAAAGTCGACTGAAGTGAAGACACAAGTGATGAAAAAGGTGAAAACACAAATCCAGCCAGAAGTGAAGTTTTCTTTTTCATTAGATCAATAAAATCATTAGATCATTATCAATATATTAGAAAAGTTCTGTATTTGTGGATGTGATCAAAACAATAACAAAAGACAGCGATGAAGTTGGGTGACATCATGAAGCACCATGGGATCATGGGAGTTGTAGTCTTCTCTTAGTCTGGATCCTGAAGATCCAGACGTCCAACGACTAAAATCCTTCATCTGGTTCAGATACAGAGCTGAAAACCACCAAGGTGGAGAAAGAGGATCTGAAACATGAGACTTCAAACTGGATCAAAGTCAGTTTCAGCTTCTGTCAGACAAACACAACACTGACACAGCAGAGAGGATATGACATCACTGACAGGCGACCAATGAGACGGAGCGTTACCATGATTAAAATCAGTGAATTCTGTGTTTGAGACTTGATGGAAACAAGTTGTTGAGAACAGAGGTCTGGTTGTGTTTAGACATTTTAATGTGGAACAGTTACAGATCATAACTAATTTAGTAAAATTCATAGTGAATATAATATAATATAATATAATATAATATAATATAATATAATATCATATAATATCATATCATATCATATCATATCATATCATATCATATCATATAATAATTGAATTTGTGTAAATGAAATCATCTGAGAAGTTCATGTGAAGTCAGTCAATTGCAAACAAACTCTGTGACAGTCGACGCTGCTTTTTTACAACATTTCCCAAAAGTTCAAAGAGGTTTTTCCTTTACTTGACACCTCTATATTAAGTCTGATTAACTTATCTTTATCAACTGGTTATGTACCGCAGGCTTTTAAAGTTGCAGTAATTAAACCTCTACTTAAAAAGCCTACTCTTGATCCTCATGTTTTAGCCAATTATAGACCTATATCCAACCTCCCCTTTATTTCCAAAATCCTTGAGAAGGTCGTTGCAAACCAGTTATGTGATTACTTGCACAGGAATGGTTTGTTTGAAGACTTTCAGTCAGGTTTTAGAGTCCATCATAGCACAGAAACAGCTCTGGTTAAGGTTACCAATGATCTCCTCATAGCTTCAGACAATGGACTTGTCTCTGTACTTGTCCTACTAGATCTTAGTGCCGCATTTGACACCATCGATCATAAGATTTTATTACAGAGACTAGAGCATATGGTCGGCATCAAAGGAACCGCACTAAGCTGGTTTAAGTCATATCTGTCAGATAGACTCCAGTTTGTTCATGTTAACAATGACTCTTCTATCATCACAGAAGTTAGTCATGGAGTTCCACAAGGTTCTGTGCTAGGACCAATGCTCTTCAGTCTATATATGCTTCCTCTGGGAAACATTATTAGGAGACACCAGATGAATTTCCATTGTTACGCAGATGACACCCAGCTGTACTTATCCATGAAGCCAGGTGAGACTAACCAGGTAGCCAAGCTTCAGGTGTGTCTTAAGGACATAAAAACCTGGATGACCAGTAATTTCTTACTCTTAAATTCAGACAAACTGAAGTTATTGTAATTGGCCCAAAACACCTCAGAGATACACTATGTGATAATATACTGACTCTGGATGACATCACCTTGGCCTCCAGTGCTACAGTCAGAAACCTTGGTGTCATTTTTGACCAGGACTTGTCCTTTACTTCACATATAAAGCAAGTCTCAAGGACAGCCTTCTTCCACCTGACAATTATTCTGAAAATCTGACCCCTCCTGTCTCTAAAGGAAGCTGAAAAACTAGTTCATGCATTTGTTACCTCAAGACTGGACTACTGTAACTCTTTATTGTCAGGATGTCCCAAAAATTCAGTAAAAAGCCTCCAATTGATCCAAAATGCTGCAGCACGAGTACTGACAGGAACTAGGAAACGGGATCACGTCTCTCCTGTGTTAGTGTCTCTGCATTGGCTCCCTGTAAAATCCAGGATAGAATTTAAAATCCTCCTCCTCACCTACAAAGCCATTAATGGTCAGGCACCATCGTACCTTGGAGAGCTTATAGTTCCCTATTTTCCCAATAGGACACTTCACTCTCTAAATGCAGGTCAACTTGTGGTTCCCAGAGTTTGTAAGAGCAGAATGGGGGGCAGAGCCTTCAGCTATCAGGCTCCTCTCCTGTGGAACCAGCTCCCAGCGTGGGTTCGGGAGGCAGACCCCCTCTCTACCTTTAAGATCAGGCTTAAAACTGTCCTGTTTAGTAAAGCTTATAGTTAGGGCTGGCTCGGGTATGTCCTGACCCATCCCTTAGTTATGCTGCTATAGAGCTAGACTGCTGGGGGATTCCCATGATGCACTGGGCGCTCTCTCTCTATTTCTGTCTCTCTCCCCCTCTCTCTCTCGATGACTTCATGCCATTAACTTTGTATTTTTTCTCTCCCGTAGTTTGTGCTTCTCCTCTCTCTCCCTCTCTCTGTCCTCATTCTGCAGGTCTCTCTGCCTCTGGAGCAGCAGGATCCAGATCCACCACTACTCATCTTTACTATTAACCACTGTTATCTGTCATTATTATTGATAACACCATTACCTACACAGCTGTTCCTGGTCTCTCTCTCTCTCTCTCTTCTCTCCCCTCTCCTCCCCCTCCCCCTCTTTCTATCTTCTCCTAAACCCAACCGGTCGAGGCAGACCCCCCCACCCTGAGCCCGGTTCTGTTGGAGGTTTCTTCCTGTTAAAAGGGAGTTTTTCCTCCCCCCTGTCGCCAAGTGCTGCTCTTTGTGGGAACTGTTGGGTTTTTCTCTGTAACAAAGTAAGGTCTTGACCTGACCCTGTAAAGAGCCTTGAGATAATGTAGATTATGATTTGGCGCTATACAAATAAAATTGAATTGAATTGAATTGAATTGAAAAGTTTATTCAATTCCATAAAATGGAAACACTCAAAGTCCTACAGATCTAAACTGTACTTGAGTAAATGTTTATGTTCATATCTGGAAACACCAAGATGCAAACAAAGGTAAATGTGTATCTGCACTGAGCTGCACATGGTGCCTCTGTGAGACACACAACACACTCACTAATGAGGCTCTGAGTGTGTGTGTGTGTGTGTGTGTGTATAAAGGGGGGGTAATGTGGGGGTTCAAGCTGCTTTAGTAGCCTGTTAACACACCAGCTGTTGCTAGGCGAGCCCCTGGTTGCCAGCGCGATGTATAGACCCCTGATGGTCTGGAGAGTCAGGAGGGATGATTGTGTGTGTGTGTGTGTGTGTGTGTGTGTGTGGGGGGGGGGGTATTTCTATAGGGACTGGGTGTGAAAATCACACAATGGGAGTGGGTGGGGAAGAGTGTGTGTGTGTGTGTGTGTGTGTGTGTGTGTGTGTGTGTGTGTGTTGGGCGGGTCAACCATCTGCAGATGTGAGTGTGTTTTGTTTTTCAAATTAAAGTAAATGTCATTTAATTTGAATTTTTTCCGTTTTTTCATTTCCAGTTTTTATTATAAAGCTCACGTATGTTTCCAGGACGTTCCTCACAGACATTGACTTCATCACATCTGTCAGATTTATCCGATGTTCCACTTCCAGGTCCTGCCACCACATCTATAAACCCTGACTGATGATTCATACATTATACATTTACTCAGTCTGCACTTGGTTCTGTTCCTTCAGAAACATCCACCTGACTTCCACTGACACATACAGTCCATCATGGCACAGTAGATATTCAGTGCACAGTAGAGTCTAATTATGGCTCTATCTCTAGTTTTTCTTTAAAATGAGTGATTTTTTGGTTTCAAACATTCTGGACATGAATGACCTTCACAGATGTGGAGCAGGACAAATGTCCACCCTCACTGAAGTAAACTCAAAAACTACAGTCAGACTTACAGTGTTTCAGCAACTGACCTGTGACTCCTCAGTGGTGGGTTTTCCTCCTCTGGGGGGGGGGGCAGCAGAGTCACAGAGCCATCACCTTTAGAAACTTCATGAGGCCTGAATTTGAATCTGTTTGGGGACTTTGACTGTTTGAAGGACATATGTTTGGATCTGTGAGAGACAGGTGGACAGAGGAGGAGACAGTGAGGACCCAAAAACGTCTCTAATGCTCCAGGAAGGTCGACTACAGCCCAGCAAAAGTTATATTTACCACCTGATACAGAGGTGGACTAGTCTGTAACAGTCTCTTCCTGAAATATCTGAACTGTTTTTTATCTTATTATTTTTCTAAAATAGGTAATGACATATTACTGTTAGAAATATCTCACCTGGTGTCAGGTGATAGGACTCTGTCACCGACAACAGCTGGTTTTCTAAAAGTTGAGCCGCTGTGTCAGGATGAAGCTGCTGGACGTCCTGTGACATCTGATTCGTTCTGAAAACAAATGTAAGGACAGCAGTGTTTGAAGAAATGATGTGGGCTCACAGGTCTATCTTTCTTATCAATCTAGTCTTATCAGATGACACAAACCTTTATTAGATTTTTTATAGTGACATGACTTTTCCATTAAAAGCAATTAAAATAGCAATTAAAGCAAATCACAAGATAAGGAAGAGGAGTATTAACCAGCCTTTAAATGTCCAAAAGGTTAACAGCTCATGCTAGATTTCTAATGTAAATTCCAAAGGCAGCAATTAATAGTTTTAGTGTCTAAACTTTAGAAGTTTAGCCACTAATGCTAGCCTTATACTGTCTAACCTGTAGAACTTCAGCAGCTAATGCTGGCCTAATAATATTCAAACTTTAAGTTGCTAGTGGTAATGCATTAGCTTCAAGTTAGCCTTTTATTCCATAGATTAGTAGTTAAAGTTACTGACATGTTGTCATTTGATCTTACCATTAAATTCATGAAGACCAAAGTTAGAAGCGAATGTTCCTGGCACTGTGCACTGTAGCTCGCTGCTAGCCTTGTAACCTCCACAGTTTAGGAGCTAGAGGTAGCTGCGCAACAGTAAGACCCCGAAGTGAGTAAGGCGTGCTTGCCCAGTGTTTAAAGGTTAGCTTGCACAATTCTCATGCTGTGTTTATCCAGATTTTCATCTTAACCGTTAACAGTGGAATCATTTTCTGTGTCAGGTTTGTTTGTGGTTAGCTTGTCTTTTGTTCCAGTTTCCAACACGATTTGTTTCAGTCATCCTTCACACTCACCTTGGACTCCAGGAGTTGTTAAAAGGGGGGGGGGGGATCATAAGTTTAATATACTGTCTAAATAAGTATTTGTCTGCTTTGGAGCAATAAAACAGTTAGTTTACATAACGTTAGGTTAGGTCTTGTTTGTACAGTTGTTGTTTCCTGATCAAAGCAAGTTTTTGTCAGTGACTCTCTTTAGATGAGACAGACTCTGACCCCTGAATGAAGTTTGGTGGAAACTTCATGGTGGTGATGTAATGACAAAGGCCTCTGACATTAGCTTTAACTTTGTGACAACCAAAGTTAGCAGCTAAAAATATTCATTTTTTTCATTTTAACATGGAAATGGACGTATAATGGTCCGGCCTAGAAGCAAATGTAACTTTGATATTTCTTTTCATTTTATCTTACTGTAACATTGTGATGGCCATACCTGAATAATGTGGTGGCAAAAGGTAAAAGCTAATTTTATAATTTGTAATGGCCATTATTAGCAGCCACTAGTTATGAAATGTTTTCATTTGAACTACATATTTCAATTTATCTCATTAGATCTTAGACCAAACTGTCAGCTTGTTAATAACTTGTTAAATTTGATCTAAACATGGATTTGTGGTGGCAAACGTTGGTAGTTAATGTTTATGAATTTAAAAAATTTTTAACTATATATTATAATTACAGTTGACTGCTTTTCAGGGTACCAGAGGTTTCCGTCTGCTTCCAGTCTTTGTGCTCAGCCAGGTTCAATAAACGCTGAACTGTCGCTGTACTGAAGAAGGAGCTGATCTCCGACTGAAACACTTGACTCTGGAGAAGACAGATCGATAGTGTCACTAAATGTTGAAGTTGTGGAAGCGTCTCACCTGTGGTCCTCCTCAGTCCTCACTGGATCCTGGTCGTCAGGTAGGGTCCTGGTCACCTGGTCTGAGCTGCTGAAAGAAATCACAAATGTGTATACATGGAACTTAAAGATCTCCCCTGACGTGTTTTATGACATATAGAGATACACTGAGTGATATGTTTTGTGTCACTTCCTGTCTCATTTAAAAATCCAGAATCTGTAAACATGTAAATTTTATCTACCTCTAAACTTTAACAGCTGGACACAAGATGTCTCCCACGTCACTGAAAGGATCTCCACAGGGTCTGTGACTTTGAGGCTTCAAGCTTCTTGATTGGCTACAGACTGGTGGTGATGTCAGAAACCTGCAGGTGTGTCCAGGTGTTAAGCTTTAAACATACTCTACCTGTAGGTACCAAGCACTTACAAAAATACTTTGGGTATCATTCATTACTGTATTATTTTAAACATATACATTTACAATATAACGTATCATGAAGCGTCAGGTTAAAGAGTCAGTACATTAACAAAACAATGTAAATGTTTACACACTACAGTATTATGGACATAACAGTGTTGTCTCCCCACTAATGAACAACGTGATGGCCCCCACCTTTTAAAACACGTTTTCAGTCACTTCCAGTTCCACAGTCTGGATGACACGGTGATTAATTATCTGGTAGCTTCCACTTTTTTATTTTCTATTGATCGATTCCAGTGTAGTTTTGATAAGTCTGTGACACAACGATCCAACAAGCTGCAGGGAAGAAGTAGCCTGTGACTATGAGTTTGGCCACATGGGGGCGGTGACACACCAGGGGAGAGACTGTGCTTCAGTTCGGTTCCTGCAGAGGAAGGTTCTCAGGTTCAGTCTCACCGTCTGAGACAGAGACAACAACCAGAGGACAAACTAAACAGTAACACAACACCACTCACAAAACCCTGTTTACTGCAAATATCATTCACAGCGAACACTCTAATGCTAATTCACAGTGTTGTAATGGAGATTCAGCATTTGAAGAAATTATTCTAAACATATCTAATTATATCTGGTTAAGTTGTGTTGAACCTGCCCCCCTGTGGTTACACCTGACCTGCTGTCTGCTTCATGAACCTACTGTAGGATCCTGTGTGTAATTCTACCACCACCTATTAAAACCAATGATGATATCAGTTGTGACTGTCCAGGGTTTCAGTCACAAACATCAGAAACCGCTTTTGTTCCCTCTTTTCCCTGAACGTCTTTTCTTGAATCTATTTTAAAGACTTTGGCTGATACACAGACACTTGTATACATGTGGGTTTAGTTACTTTCACTGTGTTCACACATTGTTGTTGTTTGGCCCTTTTATTCTGACAGCGTATATAGCATGGTGTGTGTCATTTGTGTATCACTGTCCATTTTCATCACATTTGAATGATTCTCCTTTCATACAAAGTAACAATATATGAGTTTATTCATATACAAGTCATAAAAAACACATTAAAGTTATTTGGAAAAAAACCCAAACAAACAAAAAGTGAAAACAACCTGTTCCACCTGAACAGCTACTGATTTTTTCCTGTGCGTACGTTGGTTTTGTTAATAAAGCTGTTTAAAAAAAAAAAGATCAGTAATTCGCTCATTATAACATTGACTGTTGACTCTATTAGTCACAGTAGTAACAGTCATGAAAACCATTCATTTATTTTACCTGTCTATCCTGTTCAGGTGTGCAGGGGGTGGAGCCTTTTCCCATCCAGTCCAACAGTGAGTGTGAGTCCTACCAGTACTACTAATACTACTACAACCTGTAGTTAATGGTAGTACTGATGCTAGCAGTAGATGTAGTAGACACAGCAGCAGTTAGCAGCAGCTTCGTAGTACACACAGTGGTAGTATAATAACACTAGAAACTTTGTAGTATCAGCAGTAGAAGCAGTAGAAGTATACCGCTGCTGTGTCTAATACTGCTTCTACTGCTAGTACTACTAGTAGTAGTAGTACTAGGTGAGGTGAGGCACTCAGCTGAAAGTTCACATTTACTCATGTTCTGTGTTTAAGAGCAGCTTTGAGGAACTTGAGAATTTTATGTTTAACGTTGGTTTAAACTTGTATTTCACTACATTTCAGAGGAGATGTTGTTTCACTCCTCCACCTCAAGATTTATTCTTATATCAAAAAATACATTTATGAAATAAAAAACATTGTTTAGAATTAAAGCAGGTGTTTCCAACCTTTCCAACCTCTCACAAACATCAGAGTGTAGTTGTGTCTCTTTATTTATCAGTTTGACCAGAGACACATTTCTTCAACTTCTCTGTGGCCGTTTTGAGTCTCTTTGAGGTCATTGTGTATCTTTTTGTGTGTATTTGTGGTCGTTTTGTTTCCCTGTGTTCCTCTTTGTGTCATTCTGTGTCTCTTAAAAGCCATTTCTTGTAGTTATGCGTCGTGACAAACGAGGCCGAACTCTGCTGGTCCTCCTGTTGGTGCAGAAGCTGCAGCTGATGTGTTTCTGTCCAAAACTCTGCACAGATTTTACACTAAATATGACATCACACTAAACATCATACAAAATTCACATTTCCATTAACGTCTCACCTGTTTAACCTCTTTAGATGATTATTCCCAGGCAACACCGGTGAAATCAAGTTTGTCTTCAGGGGATCTTTAAGATGTGTCCTGACTCGACTGCAACTTTGAGGAGAAACTCCTCAAAAGTGGATCTGAGAGTCAAGATCTACAGGGAGAAATCTGTGAGAGCTGAACATGTTTGAAGAGGAAAATCTCCATTTGTGGTTTTCAGTTTCCTCCGTTTGTCAAATTTCAGCAGAATGTGAGTGAATGTGTCACCAGCAGACTTCATCAGTACGAGACTGTAACAAACGAGCCCACAGGTCGTCTGTCAGCAGGTCACTATGACCCGTCGTCAGGTTCTGTTGCTAGGCGACATCTAGTGGTCGTAATAATCAGAATCAGAATCAGAATCAGAATCAGTTTTATTGCCAAGTATGTTTTCACATACAAGGAATTTTTTCTGGTGATTGGTGCAATTGATCAGCAACAGTGGGGCTCTCTAGCCTTGTTGATGAGGCTAATAGCAGATGGGAAGAAGCTATTTTTGTGGCGAGAGGTTTTGGTCCTGAAGGACCGCAGCCTCCTGCCAGAGGGGAGTGTCTCAAAGAGTTTGTGTCCAGGGTGGGAGGAGTCAGCTACAATCTTCCCTGCACGCCTCAGAGCCCTTGAGGCGTACAGGTCCTGGAGGGACGGAAGATTGCAGCCAATCACCTTCTCAGCAGAGTGGATGATACGCTGCAGTCTGTTATTGTCCCTCTCCGTGGCAGCAGCGTACCAGATGGTGATGGAGGAGGTGAGGATGGACTCGATGATGGAGGTGTAGAAGTTCACCATCATAGTCCTTGGCAGGTTGAACTTCTTCAATTGCCTCAGGAAATACATCCTCTGCTGAGCTTTTTTGATGAGGGAGCTGATGTTTAGCTCCCATTTGAGATCCTGTGTGATGGTGGTTCCCAAGAAGCGAAAATGCTCCACGGTAGCCACGGGGGAGTCACACAGGGTGATGGGGGTGGGTGGGGCTGGGCTCTTCCTGAAGTCCACTATCATTTCCACTGTCTTCAGAGCGTTTAGCTCTAGGTTGTTCTGCCTGCACCAGGTCACCAGACGCTCAGTCTCCCACCTGTAGGCAGACTCATCGCCATCAGAGATGAGTCCAATGAGAGTGGTGTCGTCTGCAAACTTCAGGAGCTTGACAGACTGATGGCTGGAGGTGCAGGTGTTAGTGTACAGGGAGAAGAGCAGAGGAGAAAGAACGCAGCCTTGCGGGGATCCAGTGCTGATGGTCTGGGAGTCAGACACGTGCTTTCCTAGCTTCACATGCTGCCTCCTGTCAGACAGGAAGTCGGTGATCCACCTGCAGGTGGAGTCAGGCACGCTCAGCTGGGAGAGCTTGTCCTGCAGCAGAGCCGGGATGATGGTGTTGAAGGCAGAGCTGAAGTCCACAAACAGGATCCTGGCATAGGTCCCTGAGGAGTCCAGGTGCTGGAGGATGAAGTGGAGAGCCATGTTGACGGCGTCGTCTACAGACCTGTTGGCTCTGTAGGCGAACTGCAGGGGGTCCAGGAGTGGGTCAGTGATGGATTTGAGGTGGGACAGGACAAGACGCTCAAATGATTTCATGACCACAGAGGTCAGGGCAATGGGTCTGTAGTCATTTAGTCCTGTGGGCCTTGGTTTTTTGGGGACAGGGATGATGGTGGAGGATTTGAAGCAGGCTGGCACGTGGCAGGTCTCCAGTGAGGTGTTGAAGATGACTGTGAACACTGGAGACAACTGATCAGCACAGTGCTTCAGGGATGATGGAGAGACAGAGTCAGGACCGGCTGCTTTGCGGGGGTTCTGCTTCTTAAAAAGCCTGTTGACATCTCTCTCCAGGATAGAGAGAGACGTTCCTTTGGTAGGGGAGGAGGGGGGTTCTGATGTGGCTCTGATGTGGAGGTTAGTGTCAGGCTTGTCCCACTGTCTTTCAAAGCGGCAGTAGAACTCATTCAGATCGTTGGCCAGACGGAAGTCATTAATGGAGTGGGGGGGTTTAGGTTTGTAGTTAGTGATCTGTCTGAGCCCTTTCCAGACAGAAGCAGAGTCATTGGCTGAGAACTGGAGCTGAAGTTTCTCAGAGTACAGTCGTTTAGCTTCTCTCACCGCTTTGCTAAACCTGTACTTGGACTCTTTAAACTTGTCCCTGTCCCCACTCCTGAAAGCTTCCTCCTTTTGCCTCCTGAGCTGACTGAGCTTAGCTGTGAACCAGGGTTTGTCATTGTTATAACTCACCCTGGTGCGTGATGGGATACAGCAGTCCTCACAGAAGCTGATGTATGATGACAGGATCAAAGGGAAAAGTGCGGTGATGTAGTTTATAGAGCGACAGAGTCCACGTCAGGAGGAGGTTGGGGTGGATGGATGAATATGACCCAGGAGAGCGGTGTTTGATTCCCATGTGACAGGAGCAGGTTATGTTGTTTCTATTATCCATGACTGTTCACTGTTATTGTTGTTACCATGACAACAAAGATCGTCTAATGTTGAGGAAGAACTTATTTTAACCCAAATCACCATCTTTACCTAAACCTAACCAAGACATGACTGTTATTATAGTAACCATGGTGACGAAGGTAAGTACACAGCTCTCAACACAGTGTTATAGTAACCATGACAACCAAGGTCTGGCACTCTGTTGGGGCGCTGTTTCAGTGATATGGGTTGTATCAAGGTTGTTGGTGGTTCAGATTGTAGGTCTGGTTGGAGGTCTGAGTCGAAGACTGGTTGGAGGCCTGTTTGGAGGACTTGTTGGACGTTTGGTTGGAGGACTGGTTGGAGGTCTGGTTGGAGGTCTGGTTGGAGGTCTGGTTGGAGGTCTGGGTGGAGGACTGGTTGGAGGTCTGGTTGGAGGTCTGGTTGGAGGTCTGGGTGGAGGACTGGTTGGAGGTCTGGGTGGAGGACTGGTTGGAGGTCTGGTTGGAGGTCTGGTTGGAGGTCTGGGTGGAGGACTGGTTGGAGGTCTGGGTGGAGGACTGGTTGGAGGTCTGGTTGGAGGTCTGGGTGGAGGACTGGTTGGAGGTCTGGGTGGAGGACTGGTTGGAGGTCTGGTTGGAGGACTTGTGGGAGGTCTGGGTGGAGGTCTGGGTGGAGGACTGGTTGGAGGTCTGGTTGGAGGTCTGGGTGGAGGACTGGTTGGAGGACTGGGTGGAGGACTGGTTGGAGGTCTGGTTGGAGGACTGGTTGGAGGACTGGGTGGAGGACTGGTTGGAGGACTGGGTGGAGCCACCATAACAGAGGCTCCAGAGGTCAAGTCCTGGATCTCTGGGGGTTGGGGGTTTTAATGACACACAAAGAACGTTACATCACAGATTGTGTGTTTTAGAGTGTGATTTTGATATTTTTTAGATTAAATGTCTCATAATTTGATTGTAATTATTGTTATTAAAGTAATTCAGTCAAGTAAAACCAGATGAACTTACCTGGCAGTGTAAAGAAACCTTTTTTATTATATAGTTGTGGTTGCTGGAAAGTCAGATGTGTCTTGGATGGGTGGATCTCTGTCGGGTTAATTTGGACTCGTTAGTCTTGAGATCCGCCCACTTTCAGTTTATTCTGTATATCAACAGAAAGCAGGAGGAAGTCCTTGCTTTTAATAAAAATGAAACGTAATGTTTAGCTCCTGCCCTGAACTGTCATTTTTAACAGTCCCTTAGATCAACACAGAAGCTGGTGGGGCAAACTCAGAAGACTCCTGATGTTACAGTAAAAGTCATGATTAAAGCTGCTGTGACCTGAAGACCTGCTGTAGAGCCCATGACTGAAAAAAGTCCTTTAATTTGATATCATTTGATATGACCCTCTGACACAGGCAGCAGAAACATTGTGACCTGACAAATCTAAGACCAACCTGATCCGAACCCTCTGTCCTGTAGAAATGGACAGTTCCCTGGGCCCTTCTCTTCTGGTTTGGGTTGAACCATGTGAGTGTGACGGGGGGTTTATGCTGAGGTAAGAAGGATTTTAGGTTTTCTTCTCACAGATCTGATCTGGTCTTAAAGCTGCAACACATTCATAAAGTGGTTTAGTTAATTATATACACTAAACTATGCAAGAAGAATCTAATACTACTACTGATAATAATAAAAGAAATGTTTAGAAAATGTCATTTTTTTAAATGTTTGAAATAATAAATGTTGCATTAAAAAATAAAATGTAAAATATCAGAAATATTATATACATATATATATAATTTTTCTGATATTTTAAATTTTATTTCATATATATATATATATATATATATATATATATATATGTATGTATACACACACACACATATATATATAATATTAGAGAAGTGAATTATTTAATTAAATTATTACTTAAATATAAATACTGTATATGTATATGTATATAGACAGTAGACACATATATAAAGAAAAGAATGAATCTGCATCACAGGCAAACACAGGTCAATTGACACCTGTAACACTGTGAGTGTGTGTGGGTGACACATGTTGTGTGAATGATGTGAGCAGCTCTGACATGTGGCCCAGGTTTCTATCATGTCTGTGTAATGAAGCTGCTGCGGTGTGTTGTTAACATTCCTGTGTGTGAACTTCCTCGCTGACTTTTGGGCCCTGCAGGCTGCAGCCGACATGACTGAACAGAGATCAGATCCTCCTGCGCTCGTTCAGGCTCTGTCATGTTTGTCCTGGACTGACAGCGGACTGGAAACTGTACCGACAGCAAACAGCTCACAGTGACGAGCTCAGGCTGCACCTCCAACTCTCTGCAGCCGATTTATTCACTCCTGTCATCTGTCTGAGGGGTTTTTATTTTCAAACCTGCAGAACTTTACCTTCAGTTCTACCTGTGATCAGTGGTGGAAAGAAAGAGCAGTAACACTTAGTAAAAATACTGCAATATAAGTACAAGTCTTCAACTGATGTTGCTTCATTAGGAACATGAACATCACACTGAGCCAGACAGACGCAACCAACACTACCACTACTACTACTATTACTACTATTACTACTATTACTACTACTAGTACTGCTGCTGCTGCTGATCTACCACCACAGCTACTTCAGTAAAACTACCAATACGATGAAGTACTCTACTGCAAGTACAGAATTCATTCTGCAACATGTTGTCATTCAGGGTGCTGTGTTTATCATATACATTATCAGAGTAATATTAATGTGTAGCCTACTTTTAATATAGTCTGTTATATACTTTAACACTGCATCACATTCTGTATGTTTTTCATCTAAAATCTCAACAAGGAAGTTGAATATGTAAATATGTAGCTCCACAGACTTCCCTCTCTCTATCTTGTGACCCCTTGCATTAATCATGGGACCTTTTGGGGGGTTTCAATCCAAAGGTTGAGAACCACTGCTGCATCTGGTCGAGGTGACGCTTAATGTTTTAACTACTTCACATGCTGTGGTGTTAGTGCATCAAGTTTTATAAACTGATCTGATGACTCAGTGTGTCTGAAAAACTCACCATATTTCCTTCTGAGAAGTATCAAGTACTTGTGTACAGTAGTAAATTACTTTGTACCAGTGGTGAAGTCATCAGTGGTTTGATTAATTCTCAGTATTAAGTTTATTGTAAAATCTCATCCTGTCCTCTCCTCTCACTCCTTGTTTAGTTGTCTTGATCACTGCAGTCTTGTCAGTTCTTCCTGTAAAGTTCAGTCCATCAGTAAACTTTCACCACCAGGTTTATTACACAGCTGTTAACCAACACTTAACTGTTGTGCTGAGAGTCTGACAACGGTGTAAAAAAACTCAAATACAAGTCAACTTCATCACACCTGCCCAGGTGTTAGCATTTATTGGATATTTGTCCTGTTGCATTCGTATTTGTATATTAACTGATGGGGAATTTTGTTTAAGAGGTTCACAACTGGTCTCAGATCTTTTAGGAAATTATACAGCTTATAGCTTATAACCCTTTAAACAGAGCAATGTCCATTTATGCCCCCGCCCCCCGTTTTAACAGTCCTGAGTGAGTTCAATTATCTTAAATAAAATAAAATAGAGATTAGAGTATCAGACACCTCTAAGGTGTACAATAGTACAGTAATTGAGTAAATGTACTCAGTTACTTTGCACTACTGCTGCTCTAGTCTGCCACTCTGCCCTAACCAGCCCGCTGACCTCTGACCCCTTCAAAGACACCCTGCTAAGTTCCCCTCCACCGTCGGGCCACAGAGGAGAGAGAGCAAAAAACAAGCAGAGATACAAAGTACAACTCACAAAATAAAAGTCCGGTTTATTGTCAAACAACAAACTTCGCACATACATCAAAACAGGCCGTCATAAAACAAAAAGTC
This sequence comes from Trachinotus anak, assembly GCF_046630095.1. Lineage (NCBI taxonomy): Eukaryota > Metazoa > Chordata > Actinopteri > Carangiformes > Carangidae > Trachinotus > Trachinotus anak. The sequence continues at coordinate 26,821,775 of NW_027273863.1, read as the reverse complement.
GCTGACAAAAACAAAATAAAAGGAAAAAGAAAAGAGGCTCTTTTCTTTGGCCTTACCCTCCCATACAAACAAACTAGTTATGGTACAGCTAAAGTACATACATTAAATTTACTGGAATGCTCTGAGTTCAACGGCTTAAGAGGTTGTCTTTCGTGTTTTTTAGCTTTTTTACATGTTTTTTTTCTAGTATCTGTTGAGATATCGTAACATGGTCAACCAAGTAAAATCTTTCGTTAAAGAAGCACCGATTTGGTCTGACGAGATCGCTGCCGAGAGAGAAACTGACCCCCCCTCCTAACAATATGTACAAAAATATAAAATGTAAATAAAAATACAAACAAATTCTCCTTTCGTGTTGTTGTTGGTGCTGAAGAGAAGCCTGATTCTGCGTCGATGTGGTGGTGGGTTCCTCTAGAAAATTTGTTTTGCAGTTTTGAGGGGAGATCGAGTGTGTGGACGTGGCGGATGTTTGTTGAACTCTACTTGCTAATGACCATGTTGGATTTTTTTTTTATTATTATTTTTTTCCTTTAAATCAGTCCTCCAGCCCCTCCACCTGTGACATTAAAAAGAGTCAGAGGTGAAGAATCCGGAAGTGGTTCAGCAGGATGGCGCGGGGGGAAAACGCATCAATCATCATCGTCGGTTTTCTGCTTCTTGGTTTCGACGTCGTCCTGAAAGGGGAGAAGAAGAAGACGGCGGTGAATGAGTTAGTGGACGAACTCGCGGCCTGATTGGTCGCTCGGACATGGGCTGTAAGAATCAGCGCCTCACCTCGTCGTCATCTTCATCATCCTCAGCTGCCCGTTTTGTGCCGCCCTCGATGTCGTCTTCATCTTCCTCCTCGTCTTCCTCATCGCCTGCAGGGTGAAGGATGAGCAGAATGAGGTTTTTGCCAGTTTGGGGAGATGGCGCAACATGAAAACAAACTTAAAAACCCTCTAGCTACCTTCTCCATCATCTTCCTCATCCTCCTCATCCACCTCCTCGTCCTCCTCATCATCTACGTCGGGCTCACCGTTCTCCTCGTTCTCCTGGGAACCACAGAGGCACTTATAAGTGACTGGTTGTTAAAAGCTGTGCGAGTAAAAACTCTGTTTTCGAGTTGTGAGGAGCTGGGTTCCCTCCAGGAGGAACACCAGAGCCCTGCAGGAACAGAGTTGAGGCGATGGAGGTTACCTTTCCGTTGGTGGCAGCATCTTTGCCGTTCTCCTTCTCCTCCACCAGCTTCTTCTCTTTCAGGTCCTGGTGGAAACAAACACAAACATTAAAAACTCATTTAAAACCATGAAAATATTAAGGCTCCACAGTGTGGCGTGCAGCGGACGTGTTAAAGCTCCTCCAGGCTGCTGCTACCTGCCCTTCTACCTAGTGGCCTAGTTAGATGCTTCCCGGCGCTGGGAGCTGCACACTTCCAGCCCGCTCCCTGTCAGAGTGAAGCCTTCCTATTTAAACACCATGTTGGTCTCTGCAGATCCCCCCCCCACCCCTCCTCCTCCCACTCCATCCCCTCCTCCCACTCCATCTCCTCTAATGTGTTGTAATCTGATACTTTGATGTGGCCCCCGGGGCACTCTGGGTATTGTAGTCTTCTGCGACTGCCGTCGCCGCCATATGTCACGAGACACGCCCGGGAGAGGCACTGCAATACCCAGGATGCACCGCTCCGTTTAAAATAACACAGGAGGGCGCAGGAGCAGGGGGGAGGAGGAGGAGGAGGGGGGGGTGATGGAGGAGGAGGCGGCGAGCGCGGCGCACGCTGCTGCCGCTCGTTGAACCGGAGGCAGACAATAGAAGACGACACATGGCAGGCGAGGAGAGCGGAGCGTGAGGCGGCGCGGCGGAACCGGGGCCCGCGCACACACCGTCACACACCTCCGGGGCTTTTCCTCCCGCTCACACCGGAAAACCGGCCGCAGAGCCTATTAACAGCGCTCGGTTTCCTCGTTTTGTCGACACGGTCCGATCACAGGCTGCACACACGGATCTCTCCAACACACAGCCGACAACTCATCGATTAACTGCTTTACATAACCTGACCGCGCGGCTCCGCTCACTCACCGACGGCGCGTAAAAAGGCGCTTGTGCGTAAAAATGCTCCTCAACTATAAATAGCGTCTGAACAGGCTCCCGGATTACCCGCTCCAGCACCAGGCCCCGCGTCTCCACATGCCCGTTATAATCACTCATTCAGCTCCGCGGCCGCTGCTCTTATTATCTACGGGCTGGATCCTATTCTCCCCCGCTGCTGCTGCGGAGACCCGCCCCCCCTCCTCCTCCCCGCGGGGGCTATTAAAGTTTTACCCAATATGATCCAAAGTCCAACCGGACGGAAATTAACATGTAGAAACGCAGAAAAACGGCAGATAGAAGCAAAAAGCCCAAACGGTGACGGATCACAAAGAGGGGAAAACCAGCACCGTCACATCACACCTCCACAGCCCGGCCACACACACACACACACACACACACACACACACACACACACACACACACACACACACACACACAGAGAAGTGGGCTGCATTACAAAAAAAAAAAAGCACAGAAAGAAGAACTTTCCCCCGAGACACAGACGCGCTCCTGAGACACAGACGCGCGGAAGCCGCGCTCGCTGAGAGCTGCTCCGGTGAACCGAGGCTCCAGCGGCGGCACCGACCTTCCTGAGGCGGTAAACAAACCGGGTCGGACGGTGCGGGCAGGCGGGCCCTCCGGTGCCTTTAAAACCACAAACAAATAACAATGAAAAAGGCTGAAAGTGGAGCCGCGAAAGTTGACATTGGTGTGAATTACGCGCCGCCTGCCGCCTCCGTCCTCCATTCAAACGGACCAACTTCACACTACGAGCCCGAGCGGGAGCCTCCGAACCCCCGTTTCCTCCGCCGCTCAGCCGCGCACCTCGCCGCCGCTCCGGAGTCCACCCAGCCGGGACGGCAGCGCGCAGAGGCGGCTCTGCCTTCGAACTGATTCGCACGAAGTCTGCGAGATGCGAGATAAATGTGCGAATGTGCGCGTCAATGCCGCGGTCGGAGCCGCGGACCGGGAGCCCGAGACCCCGCCGGGTTCCTGCGGGAGAACCGAGCCGCTGGTATAAACAAAGAACCCGCGCAGACTCTCGCTCTCCGGACAATGAGGCTCGGCGCTGTGGACGCAGCCTGTTTCCATGATGCGCTGCGGAGACCCCGCTTTACTCTGCCGATATTTTCCATCAGAGCTGAGAGAAAAGATGTAAACACCGGCTCTTGTCTCCCCCGGCCCCGGACCCCGGACCCCGGGCCCCGGCCCCCGGCCCCGGACCCTCCGGCCCCTCCGACAGTCCGACTTCGTCGAGTCCGAATGAGCGCGAAGCGACGGCGGAAGGGTTTTAAAGAACGTAGGTTAGAGCCGGAGAGCTCGGCTGCGCGGAGGGCAGAGCGGGAGGCGGTGCAGGTGTGCGGCGGCTTACCTTGGCAGAGATATCCGAGCCGGAGTCGACCTGTGTGTCTGCCATTGTTTTCTCTGAGTAAAGTAAAGGACGGCTGAACCGAGAGGCTGAAGAAAGTGGGTCCCGCTGCTCGCTGCGCGGATCAGTCAGTGTTGTGTTGTGCCAGTGGCCGCTGCTGCTCACGGCCGAGCCTTTAATATAGGCTGCGGGGCGGAGTCTCGAGGAGGTCGGCGGCCGCTGATTGGCTCCTGGCTCCACAGAGGTGTTCTCTGCGCGCGTCGGAGTGGAACAATGGATAGAGTTTCTAAACCCGGACGCCACGCCCCCTCCCGTCCGCCGCCGCTCTGTCCTTTCCCCGCTGAAACAACGAGCCGACCCGGGTAAACCCCGCGGAACCGAGCCGCTCTCCGCCCTCCGCGCCTCTACTCCGCCGGGAAACGGAGAAAATCAACTTTACACCGAATTACGCAGCAAACATGTCGGACAGGCACTTCCTGACGTAGTGTCACAGTTCGATTGATTGATGTTCATCTGGTCCAGTCAAGCGGCGACTACGGTCCCTTCTCCCGCCCACCGACGCGACCAGGGAGCGCAGTCTGTTTTGGGGGGGGGGGGGGGGGGGGGGGGGCAAGATGTCGGTGGCACGAACGGTGTTAGTGGATTAAAGCTTCTTATAACGTTACTGTCGGCCCTTCTCCCGCCACATGAGCCCTGTCAGTCAGATGAAAGGCAGCGGGGTTTGTGTGGAGCACCGCCGCCATGCCCCCCCCCCCCCCCCCCCGGCGTCCATGTTTGAAACTCCCTCACTCATCTCTATGTGCGCACTTGACACTCGTGTTGTTTTTTTGTTGTTGTTTTTACATAGCAGCCCGTAAATGTGCGCCAAGGTCACGGACCGGCCCCCGGAGCCCCCGGAGCGGAGCCCCCGGAGCCCGCCGGGGGCCGGTCCGTGTGCACGGGCTCGGTCAGTGACTGCGGCCTCGTTTCCTCGTCTCCATTGTTCGAGCCCGCAGAGAAAGTCCCGCCGTGGAGGAGGAGGGAGGAAGCGGCGCGACACAACAGACATGCGATGAGAAGTGCGAGGAAATAAGTAATGTGCTCATGACGCGCATTCTGATGAAACACAAGGGCGAACACGGACTCTTCCTTACCGAGCTCTGTAACAGCTTTTACCAGCTGAGCATGAGGACAAAGCGGCAAACAGCGGCCGCCATTGCTCGCTGGGGATGGGGGATGGGAGCGGAGTGTGTCCGGAGCGGGCAGCCCACTCTCACATTCTACTCCGATGACGCACTCGGCCGCCGAGGACGGCTGCGATTGGTCAGCTAAGTGGAATAAACACGGCTTTGGCGCACGGCGAACGCTGATTGGCCGCCGGGGACGTCCGTCAGTTCAAACTGGGCTCCGTCAGGCGCGCTGTAAACCGCGGGGCCCGGACTCCGGATCTGGACTGAGAGCAGCAGTGAGTGCAGCGTGTCGCTTCAGCCTCTCAGGTGTATCTGCTGCCCGGGAAAAGCGCTTTTTGCCGCCATGATCTCTGAGAGCCAGGTTCATTATGTGTAATTGTTGCCTTATGAAATATTTGACCAGGTGTCAGCAGCAAGTGATGCTTCAACAGAACCAAACTCGTCCCATCTGCATCTCACCACGTTTTCAGCCTGTGACCCTGGGAAATTCACAAAATCTAACAGTTTCATGCAGATTAAAACTGACTGTGGTGCTGTGACTGTCATAAAAATGCAAATGATGGCACAAATTTAGATTTATTTTATTTATGTATTTGAAATCTGTGCCACCTGACCTTTCTTTAATCATTCAGTGTTGGTAGTAAATAGTCCCCAGGTATCCTAATGTCCTCTCCACTGCAGGAACAGAAGGAAACACATCCTAACCTGCATCCATGGTGTTCGGGTTTTGTTTTTGCTTTTGCTGGTACTGCCCTACGGCCACTGTGAAGGTGAGCTGCTGTAAATTTGGGCGCTGATTGTGACACGGGTGCAGCATACGGCCAAACGGTGCAGGGAAAAAGAGAAAAGATCAAACAAGATAACAGAAAAATTAAGAACATCAAATAAAAACGCTGCAGCAGCTTCCTGATTTAGCTGTTCTCCATATATCTGACATGTTCTGGGCTGTAGGGCACAGTGGAACCACGAGGAGAACCTCGGTTCTTAAAGGTTCAGGTCACAAGAAGCAGGTTAATAAAAACAGGTTGTTCAGCTCCTGCAGTGGAAACGTGGCCTCAATCTGACGCACCGCGTACACTGGTCCAATTCTGGGTACCAACACAAATCTATCGGCCTTATATGGGCCAGCGCCGGCCACCAAGGTCGGATTACCAGCTGGTCACGGCAGTCAGCTGCCCCTGGGGCCCCAGATCCAGAGGGGCCCCCTAAAGCCCCAGGTTCACTGTGTGTCAATTGGTTGAACATAATTTGATTAACTGCAGATTTGTTTAGGAATCTGCACCATTCAAGTACAATATTGACTAAGACAGATACTTAATCTGGTGGCCCTGTCCCGTAGAGGGGCCCTGTGTCAAAACATAGCTTTGAGACCGCAGTTATTTTAGTTACAGTTGAGGCCAAAAAAAATAAATAAACGTACACTGGGGCCCCTGTAACAGTTTAATCTGGCCATGCTGGGCGGCGTTTGGCCCTTCACTACACACTGAGTGTTCAGCTGGCTCCCCACTGTTAACACTGATTCATTTATCTGAATATTATATAAATCAGTCTACACCAACAAGGTGTTAATGCAAATAAATTCTAATGTATTAATTTAAATCTTTTCATATGCTATTGGTATTTTTTAATATCTTGTCTTAAAGGTCCCATATTTTACTCTTCTCCAGTGTTTTATTTGAAGATCCATAAGAAGATTTGTGTTTTATTGCATTAATTAATCATGAATTACAATCATCACTGCGACCTGCTCAGTTTAAAGTTCCTCAGTGAAGAGTGTTTCTGTTGTGACTGAAACATTTGGAGGAGTCAGAGTCGACACTGATCGGGGTTCAGAGTGAATCCAGGCCGGGGTCACTCTGTCGGGGACACATCTGGACGTTGCTCAAACAGGAAAAGACACATTTTAAAATGTGTTTTGTTTCTGGTTCCTGTGCTCTGACTGACATCCAGCTTCTCTCCTCATAACTGAGGATCCACTGGAAGGAAACCAGTGAGGGATCAGGGAGACGGAGGAAGCAGCAGGTAAATGCTCTGTGATGTCTGAACCTGTTGCAGAGACGCAGTGAAGTGGACGCAGGATAAACAACACGGCAGTGAAAGTTAAAATCTGACATTTGTGTTTTTTAGACAAAACATGCAGGAGGGTTTCAGCTGACACTGGGGAGCTTTAAACAAACCAAGGGGCTTATATTTATACACAGCTTCTTTCAGACTCATTTTAAGCTCGAATAAATCCAAATCCAAACCCTCACTGTGGACCATTGTGACCCAGCACATTCTGATGAAACCCTGGACAGAGATACCTGGATACACAAACATCCTCATCAGGATCGATGGCTCTCCCTGGAGGTGATAAGTGGTCAGTGAAGGCATCACGAATGACAAAATACAATAATTCAAATCAAATAAAAGCAGAACGTCCTGCAAGTTCACCCCCTCAGCTTCTCATGTGTAACACAAATAATTATATGTATGTTTTTGATGATGATGATGATGCTGCAGAGCTCATAACATCAGTTCATACAGCTCTGGTGTTCTTAATGGAAACAGATAGATCATGGTTTACATGCACAAACAGAAGACGACTCGTTACTGAACAGAAGGAACAAATGATGTAATGTGAAGGTACAAATGACTAAAATAAGCAGTTTCATCACAACTAGTCATTTGAAGGCACATGTCACAAACTCCTCCCTGCAGACTCCACAGGTGAGCGTTAGGAGTCAGGTGTATTTCTCTTTGCAGTGAGTTTAAAGGGAGCTTGATTTGTGTGGAACAGGTGGGAGCAGCAGGTCAGGGGAAATCAGGTCTGGGTTTTGTAGGGTTTTATAATTTTCCTGCTGGAAGAAATTAAATATTTTGGACCAAATAATTAAATAAATGAAATCAGGTGGTGGGTGTTTTACAGACTTCAACAACTCTGGCTCATCAACAGTTTTGAGCCGATGTAATTTTCCACAGGGCAGAGGAGATGATGACTGGCAGCTTTAATCTCTCCCTGTGTGTTTAAAGGTCCCATATTTTACTCAGCCAACAGGTCAGTGAGCCTGAGCCTCTCTTCTGATTGGCTCACTGTTTTCTGATTGATTGATTCCAGGTAAAGGCTCAGGCTACATCCACACTACTACGTTTTCATTTCAAAACCGTTTAGAAATGAAAATGTTTCAGCTAACACACCTGAAAACACATACATGTGTGACCACTCACAGACACTGAGCATGTGCGAGCCAGTTGGTCCAGGTGGGCGGAGCTTGGGGCGTGGCTGAGGGCGGTGACTGCTTTGTTGTGACATCACAAAGTTCCAGAAGTCCTGACGGCTGGTTTTAAGGCTCAGTTTCTGAATACAGGCTGTGTGCATTTCTCTGTGGACTGAGGCTTTGATACTTTCACAGTATTAATATAGAACCTAGACCTGCTTTATAATCACAAACACATGGACATCTACCTTTAGAGTATATAGGACGATGGAACCTTTATTTACATCTGACAGTATCTAATCCAGACTTCATGTGATGCAGAAATGTCAAGTCCAGAACCATTCATTTCACTTTTAAAGACACTTTTTGATTTTTTCCCCCCAAAGACAGAGACTAGAGAGCTGACAGGAAACATGGGAAGGGTGGAGGGGACCTGCTACATTGGTCCCCGGCTGGGAACTGAATCAGGGACATTCTTAACCACGAGGTCATCATGACACCTTCAACGATTTCTTCACAGAGCTGGTTTTGTGCATTGAGGCACTGTCATGTTGAACAGGAAGGAGACAAATATAAACTGTTGAGAGAAAGCTGGAAGGACACAAACACATCATTGTATGCTGAGTAGCTCATCAGAAGCAGAGGTGTCCACATACTTTTGGAGGCAGAGTAAATTATTTCTTCACTCATGAGTTTGTTTGTCATCTCGTGGTGAAACGTTATGCATCTGTCACAGAATATAAAACAGTATGAAATGTTGTGCGTGTGTGTGGTCTGTGAGTGTGTGCACCAAAGAGTGTAACCAACATTATCTGGCACAAGAGGAAGTGCAGAGGCTCCTCTGACCGTGACTTCCTCTGGTGTCTCTCAGTGAAGCAACGTTAAACTGCAGCAGTGAGAAGTGTGCAGAGTCAGGCCCGTCCCCTTTTCACATATCCACCCTCACACAAGCACCAACAACTAAACCAACACATGCATCTGTAGTGGTTATTATGGTAACCAGTAATGAAGGGTTTATCGCACAGTGGAGAAAGTGTGCTCAGTCTGAAACCTCTCAGTTTCAGCCTCTTTTCTTCACACGGTGTGCAGCTGATGTGCAGCAATGCTAAATATAATTCTATCTACTCAGGTTTATTTGCAGCAGCAGTGGTTGTACAATAACTGATCAATAACTTCAGTGAACTGATCATTTAACAAGTTGTTACATGACAAACATTAAAAGCATTGTAAAATAAAACAGACCTCTCCTTCTCCTTCCCGCCTTCCACCCTCCTGATCAGCTCATCATCACCAGGGCTCTGAGAGCGGCACCTGACCGGATCAGGTGCGCTCCCAGCCTGTCCTGTCACCTGCCTCGTTCTCGTCCACTGATCCTGGTGCAGTGTCACGTCCCCCCCGCAGACGACCCGGCCCACGCCACAAACCAAACACCCAGAGAATTCACAATAAACAGGAGCCTGATGAACCTGCCTGCGTCTGAACTACTGCTTCTTTCAAACCTAACAGCAGGACTTTGGAGCTGTTGTATTCGTGGTTTTACTGAAGGAAACGATCTCAACACTGACTGTCAGGTGGTTTTAACTCTGGAACTGTAACTGATGAGAAACTCCTCTGTCGAATCTGCATTTAAAAAGTCAGAGGTGTTTTTTTCATCTGTTGATGTGACGGTGGTTTGGAGACATTTTAAATGACGTCTTTTAGAAATAAAGTTAAATATTTGCAATAAGTGGCCATAATTTTGTGGATCAGTGGTTCCCAACATTTTCCAAAATCTCAAAGATGTTGTTGTCTGATGTCATAACGATACGGAGGCCAGATACTGCCTTCTCAGAGCCCTTTTTATTTTAATGATAACGATCAAACACTCAGGACTGATCTGAAATCAGGGGAAGCTCAGTTTTTTTTCTTTCTTGATATAACTTAGATATAACTTTTTAGAGCAAAATCAGACTGAGAACAAGTACACGACGTGGTCCAGCAGCCTGGAAGTTCTCTGGCTTATCACAGTGATTGACCTGAATACAAGAAATAAAAATAAAAAAAATGTTTTTAAAGATCATTTTGTTTTTAAACATTTAAAAACATTATTTATATTTTTTATAATTACATCTTTTCACCAAAATTGTGCTGTCACTTGCAGATAATGAAACAAAGAGACAGAGAGATGGACATCAGATCAGACAGCTTTTATCGGTGCTGGTAGGTGAACAGAGCGAGGCTAGCTGTTTCCCTCTGCCCCCAGTCTCTATGCTAAGCTAGGCTAACCACGCCCAGACTCCACACACAGGGATGAGACTGACATCTGTCTGACTTTCAGACAGAGAGGGAATAAATGTATTTCCCTAAATGTTGGATTATTCTCTCAGATACATTCAGAGTTTTTTTGTTTTTTGTGACAACGTCTCCCCCACGACAGAGCGGTGGAATAAACATGCTTCACCTCCGGGAGTTCCTCTGCAGCAGCACCCACCACTGAGTACACCTGGACGTCACTGCAGCCAGGTGAGGGGGGGCACCACTGGAGGTCGGCCGGAGGAGGCGACTCTGGGGCTGTATTTACTCACTGACGCTCGGATGTGTGTGACGGACTGAACCAGGAGAGTGTGAAACATCAGCTCCTCCACTTATAAAGGTCGTTTATCTGCGTCTTAAACAACCAACAGCCAATGACACCCTTCCTCCCTGTTGTCTTCCTCCTCAGGGTCACATGACTCTGCCATCCTGCTCGCTCGCCCACAGCTTGATATCACTGTCAATCCACCATCGCTCTCTCTCTCTCTACCCCTCCTTCATCTGTTCTCACTTCCTCTCTCTCTCTCTATTGATCAGCCTGGCAAGGACATTATGTCTGATGTATGACGTTACACAGAGGAGAGAGAGAGAGATCACTGATTATCACCTCGAGGTCCTTTTATGCCAAATAGATTGTGATGTTTTTACCATCATTCTTTAAAACTCACTTCTTGGTACAAACCATGAGCTGCATCTGGCTGCATTTACCTTCCATTATTTTAATTTAATTTAATTTTTCATTTGTATTTGATTTCATTTTTTAAAATTAATTAATTATTTTTTTATTTAATCTATTATTTTAAATTTATTTATATATATTTTTATTTTATACATTTATAATATTTTGTTACTGATTGAACCAGTGTCCTGGTTATGTGCTGTGCAAGAGGGTCAAGGCGCTGACCATGAGCTGCAATGTCTCTCAGTCTCTCACTGTGTTTTCTGTCATCTCTCTACTGTCCTCACACAGACATAAGATACCAAAATATACAGATTATAGTTTCTCAAGGAAACATCTTAGTTCCAGAAACCTGAATGAGACCCTGTCCTGGTTTTTAGAGGAATGAGCCGTAATGTTGGCTGTTAGAGTGAGTCTGCAGAGCTCACAGTGGGCAGAGTAAGGTCCTGGACCAGGAGGGGTTAAAGGTTCAGGTAAACAAACAGGGCTGTGGTTCCAGGAGGATTTCCTCTCTGGGTTCTGAAGGGCTCAGAGAAGCTGCAGGAGACCTGAGCTGTCTCAGATGCACATAAACAGTGTGAGTGTTAACAGCGCAGGCAGAAGCAGCTACAGCTCTCCCGCTCTAATGGTTTTACGTGCCGTGGTTGTAACGTACGTCTGAATGTATGTCTCACACTCAGCCAGTGTTTTTAAAGGCGTCTCTGCAGCTTTACGAGCCTGTAGCCCGAGGCTCCACATTTACTGCTGGAATTCTGTTTGAGTGAACAAGCTGAGACAGTGAGGGGCTCAAAACCCTGCAGCTCCTCCACAACTCCTCCACTGTTTCCTCTTCCTCCTCTAACCTGCTCAGTGTCCAGGCACTCGAGCGCTTGTGTCCCGCTGCAGCTGCTGCCGCTGTGCTGCTGAGCAAGGACCCAACAGGCTGCAGAGCTACCACCGCCGCAGCTACGGTCAGTCCTCCATGTACCACCGCTGCCTCTGCAGGGATCACTGCTGAAACCACATCACGCAAACACACCGTGAGAACAACAAGGAAGGAGACACCAGGGTTCCCGCTCTTTTCTCCAGATCATTCTCAGCTCACATGGCAGACAGGAATCCCTCCATACCCCAACATGCTCCTGTCTGCGCAGCCTATACTTGGCTTCACTCATCCATGAAACCATCTCCTACATGCTTCATTAATTATGAAACTATGACAAATTTCCCAGATTATTATCATCATTATTAATTTATAACCTGACTTTTGCCAACATCAATAACTAACCAGTATCCTGCAGTTTTCCCTGCTCACAGATCAGACTGAACTGCTGAATGAGCTCAGATCATTTACTGCTGCTGGGTCTGACCAGTTTATCTCACTTTAGCCTCTTCACTAACAGGAAGCGAGGTCTTTAACCAGGTTAACCACACCCACTGTGAGCCGCCGCTACAGCAGGTAAACGTCTCATGTCGTATCCTGGTCTGTTTCACCTGAGCAACGCAGCGTTGGGCTCGAAGTGACGCTAACAAAGATGCTAACAGAGTAAAAACAGCTGTTACCAAGTATTTAGCCGGAGTGTGACTGACACACAGTTGGCTTCACATTTATTATTATCAGCTCTCAGCAGTGAACCAACACATCTGAACCTTTATCTGAATCACAAACCTTAAACCTTTAGCTACAGGCTAAACAAGCTAGCACCTGAACCAAACATGCTAACACTTGTTTTAAACCCAACAGTTTCAACTTGATCCTGAACATAACTTTGCCTGAGAATGTTGAAATAACTTTCCAGGACATTTGACTTTTTCTGTCATTTTCCATGTGTTTTCCAGGACTGGAAAACTGGTCAACTGTTTTCCAGGTTTTCCAGGACATGTATGAATCACTGCAGAACCTTCAAGCTGAACTTCCACTAACTGGACGACATCTGCAAGAGTCATAATCAAATTAAACAGCATGACTTACTGAGATATCCATGGCCCCTCCTGGGCTGTGTAGCATCTGTTCTGGCAGTTTGTATTAATTAACCCCCCCAACATAACTGTATTTCATACTAATAATAATATGTGCGCTGACAGACATCAGACAAACTGTGTGAACTACTTCACAGAACATTTTTTTCAATGATTTTGTTTTATTTTCTCCTGCTCCTGCAGCCGTGTCCTCACACACTCAGTGATCAACTGTTGACCGACTGCTGAGGAGCTTTTATTTTGATGTTACGTCACAGTGTGGTCGCAGCTTCATTAACTGTGAACTAAAACTCGGTGCTTCCTGCAGCTGCTTCACAGTAAAAGTCTTTAAAGTTTGGGACTGTAATGTAATTGGACAGGTTGAAACATAAGGTAAAAAAACCCCCCAAAAAACGACACAAAAAACACCACGATTTTGAAAAACTTTAGTGCACTCTTGAACACACACGCACACACACACACACACACACACACACACAGTTTGACATGACCCATTTCCCCTCTTATTAAGGCTTTACCTGCCTTTGTGCTGGATGCATTAGCGTGAAAAGAGAAGTGGTGTGAGGACTCTTAGACGTCCTGGGGCTTCACTCATAACAATAGGAGGTGTTTGGTCCAAACCCATGCTGGGGGGCTGCAGGTGGGGGAGGTGTAGGAGCGGGGGCAGGATTACCGCCTGTACTCAGATGGCTCCTCCAGGTGGTTCAGGCGACTTCACAGCACCACCCACCTGAAACAGACACAGGTAGAAATTGTGAATCTGCTTCTGAAACATGTTGAAGATGCTTCCAGAAAAACGTGACTCCTCACTCACATCTGCTGGCAGCTGGAGGGAACTACAGCCACAGCCTTTTGGCTGGTTGAGGCATCGAGACCGAGGCTGTGTCAGATCTGGAGTGTGTGTGTGTGTGTCAGCGCCGGTTCACACCAAACCACCATCCACTCACTCGTCACCACAGACAAGGTGGGACCACAGGTTTGGGCACATCGCGACTACCTGTGGTGATGTTTGGCAAACTCCTGTGGCTGGTATTTATACTCTGTTGAGACTGTGGAGAAAACGAGCCCACAGGTCGTCCGTCAGCAGGTCACTATGACCCGTCGTCAGGTTCTGTTGCTAGGCGACATCTAGTGGTCGTAGTGATGATGACAGGAGCAAAGGGAAAAGTGCGGTGACGTAGTTTATAGAGCGACAAAGTCCACGTCAGGAGGAGGTTGGGGTGGATGGATGAATATGACCCAGGAGAGCGGTGTTCGATTCCCATGTGACAGGAGCAGTTTATGTTGTTTCTATTGTTATTACTGTAACCATGACAACAGAGAGAAGTTTTTTAGTACTTTTCTCCGAAAAGGCAGCACCATGGTATAATCCCACAGAACAGGCTAACGAGCTCGTTTCTTCGTCCACACTCTAAGATAAATGAGTATCTGCTGCTGTGAGCAGCATCTGAAGTAAAGAACCAATTAACTGAAGAGCAGCATCACTGAGTTGTGTCACCTTCTACTGGACGGTGGAAACAGCCACACAGCTCCAGTATCAAACAACGTGTAGAAACAGGAAATGAGAGGCTGTGGTTTAACGAACAGCCGGCCTGCACAAAATGAAACAGTCTAGTACCATTCAACAACTACAACTCCCATGATGCTCTGATAGCATAGCTACAACGTGCTTGGTTTTAGAATTACATTTATTTTGAAGGGCTCACTTAAGCCTCAGGTGACAGATACTCGTTGTGCGGCGTGGTGTGTTTCTCACATCGCCACTCGTCTTTCCCGCTCGTGTGGAACCATCCAACAAAGGAAAACCCCACAAACACACATAAAAAAAACGTCCTCCCTGTTTAACTTTCTTGCAGGAATCCATCAGGATCAGTTTGTGTTGTGAATCTGCTCGTCTCGCTCTGAGACAACAAGCCTTTATCTCCCGGCTGAAAGGCCCAGTTAGTGAATGGGGATGATGGGAAAGATAATGCTCCCTTCTCTGCACAATTACTGATGAACTGTAGCGCTGTTGTGGAGCCGAGCATCGCAGCTACTCATGCATGTGAGCGGGGAGGTCCACGCTGGTTTTCCCAGAGCTGCAGCAGCGAGCCTGACGGTGCGTTCAGGTCACGTGGGAAGAAGCAGGACAACAGGACTAGTTTGGTGAAGTCCTCTTCGTACCAGAGAGTTTCAGGCTCACACACATTTATGTTTGAGAGGAAAACATGAAGGAGAGAGAGTATGAAGATGGTGAGAGACTCAGTCAGACCCAGTGACCCACCTTCATCATGCTTCACCCTGTTTCCATTATTATGAAAAACAACAACCAGGACTTATCTTCACATGATGGACACAGAGAGTTTTCTCTCTCAAACAAAGCATGATGGGAAGTCTGTTAATGTGTGTTTTGTTTCTTTAGAAACTTCATTGAACTCATCATCTCAACTCGAATGAACACATTTATGAGCTCAGACATCTGATAATCAAAAGGAGACATTCTTGTTGAAATGAACAAAATTACACATTTACATTACACATTAATTAGTGTTTGCTGAGCACCTGAGTGTGAGTTTCAGGTGAGGTCAGGAGGTTTGAAGAGAGTCAGCTGACACGAGGGAAGCGCTCTGAGTCCACAGTCGTCACTGATCCTTCAGGAGGTTTAGAGACAATATGAAGCAGGTTTGCAGGAAATGGATGAATCAGTGTGTCATTACAAGGAGTCCTTCAAAGTAAAAGCAAAAGAAAACTGAGCCCAGGTTTGAAAAGAGGAAGATGTGAGAGAAAATCAGCTGCTGAAGTGAACTCACCCTCACATGTGGACGTCTCAGAGCCGGTCTGTGTGCACAGTACACAGCTGGGCTCGGGATGCGGTTAGCTTAGCTTAGCATAAAGACTGGACACGGGGTAAACAGCTAGCATAGCTCGGTGGTTACCAGCATTAGGAGGAGCTGACACGGCTGTGAATTTAAATTGTAATTAGAATTTAACCCTGATTTTCCCTGAACTTCAGCCCCCTCCTACATTTTTTAAAATGTCCTTATCATGTTAGTATCAGCACACGTGTGTGCACCAGCATCAGTGTTAATATTCATATTAATATTAATATTAATGTGTGTGTCACCATCAGTGACATTAATATTTGAACTTGATCTCAGCAGATGTGTGTTTGGAGGTCAGCAGGTCAAACTGAGGCTCTGACCTCGTTATGATACAGCTGAAGTGAGCATGCTCAGTCTGGTTTACACACACACACACTCACACACACACACACACACACACACACACACACACACACACACACACACACACACACTCACACTCACACAGACAGATGTCCCTGGCTGCAGCTCTCAGCCCATTAGTCGTGTTTAATTATTGATCTCTGTAGAGTCCTACAGCAGGCAGATGGACACACACACACACACACACACACACACACACAGACAGTTATGTGTTATGATGATGTCATCAGTCAGTGTGTAGTGCTCTTCTCTCTCTGTGATAATTTCATTAAGATGATTCATGTTGCTCAGCTCTGAAATCCGATCACTGATGTTTGAAACAAGAGACTCAGTATATTTAAACACGTGCTTCACTCATACACACTGTGTGAAGTTCGTATCTGTGATCAAAAATTCATAAACATCGACCTGATCAGCTGCTTCAAACATCTGTGATGGACAAGAGTTTTAGTTTTTGTCTATTTTAAGTTCCTGTGTCAACAGAGCTGTCAATCACAGCAGCGTCCGGTCCTGTGGTTTGAAGTTTGGAGGTGGGAGGGGCTTAATTTCTGTCATTAAATACAAATGAATCATAATACAAAATAATAATAATTTGTATCTATAAATTCATACAGTGAAAACAATATAACAATAATCACAGATACCTATTTGACAATAGCACATTGAGCATTTATATTCAATAAACACAGAAACATGTATTCAATGGTTTGTAACACACACGAGTGGAAGCTGCCGTCTCAACAGAGGACGAACGACAATATATGAACACACAGCTGGAATAAGATACAACACATGGAACAATACTTCATATCAATAAACAAGTTAAAATGTTGTAGCTGCTTAGACACTAAACTACAGTGTCTTATTAACCATTTATTACTATTACATAATGTTACTTCATGTAAAATGTGAACTAATGTTTTTTTATAAATAAATTATGATTTTATATCTTGAAGAACTGTGATATGTTTTTGAAAGTGTAACTTTCACATATTTCATGTACAAAATACAAGAAATCACATGAGAATATTTCACGTCTCATCGACACTTTTCACTCAGGTTCTCTGGTTTTCAGACATTTAACAATCACGAGGTCAGGTCATGTGACCCGTATGAAATCATACCACGTGTCTTATTTTTGTTGTTATGTGACACTCTGTCCTCTATTTATTACATTTCTTTCTTCCAGCTGCTCATCAACAGTGTGTGTGTGTGTGTGTGTGTGTGTGTGTGTGTGTGTGTGTGTACAGACTGAACACCAGCTTGTGTTTCAGTCATGTTCAAGTCTCTGCCTCCATCTGCTGGCAGCAGAAAGACAGACAGGAGGAAACACACACACACACACACACACACACACACACACACACACACAGTTGTGTGTTACAGAGCTTCTCAGTCTTCAGTCAAAGTTTAATTGAAAGTGTGAAACACGTCAACTGTTCTTATTGTTCTATTAAAATTAGCCTCACAACAGGCAGCAAGTTTTCATTCAACGTAAACATTTAAAGTCAATATGTAAATAACTGATCAAAGATGAGTTGATTGACAGTGATATTCACACTGCAGTACTGCAGTAGTTGCAGTACTGCAGTAGTTGCAGTAGTAGTACTCACAGTAGCAGCAGCAGCAGTGGAGGGTGGATGTGCTGCCCTCTGGTGGTCACACTCAGCGTCTCTGAGACCAGAACAGCCTCGGGTTAATGATGTGTCCTGGGGGGGGGGGCACCACACAGTGAGTAGTCGGTGTTCTGGTGGAGAACAGAGGGGTGGAGCAGCATCACTCTGGCTGATTTTATCCACAACAATAAACTAAATCCTGAGCGAGTTCATAGAAGAAACAGAACAGTCACAACTCAGGCCAGTCAACAGCCACAGATACATGCACACCGGCTGAATAACCTCAGAAATGAGGCTTTAACTGCATCACCTTGGATGACGCAGTTAAACCAAACTTTTTTAGCTCTAACACTAAATTTAGTTCAGAAATCCACAGTTTCACCCGGAGGCTCTGATCCTTTCCTCTGATTGGCCAACTGTTTTCTGAGTGATCCAATAAAAATATAGCAGATTTCAGAAGAAACCAAATCCTACAAGGTTGGATGGTGGGTCCAGGTGGGCGGGGCTTGGGGTGTGGCTGAGAGCAGTGACTGCTTTGTTGTGACATCACAAAGTTGCAGAAGTCCTGACGGCTGCTTTATAATCACAAACACATGGACATCTACCTTTAGACTGTGTGGAGCTTTAATGAAAATATTATCACTGTTCCCTGTGTGTTTGAAAAGCTAAACTCTGGTTTATAGAAAGTAAACACTTGCAGCTGCTGTCTCACTGGATGTAAACCATGTTTTCTCCTTTTGTTGTGACAGTGTGTGTGTGTGTGTGTGTGTGTGTGTGTGTGCAGGTGCTGGTAATTATTGGTGCCATTTGTACATGGTTTACAGTTTTATTAATGGGTGTACGTTTATTAAATGACCCCAGAACTCACTAAACATCAGTGAACTAATGTCAGAGTCTCTAACTTTAGCCTTAAGCTACAGTTTAATTAACTAATTTTAGCGAGTTTCTCACCTTTGCTTTAAGCTACAGTTGAGCTAACTAAAGTTAGCTAGTTTCCAACTAGTATTATGTATTATTAACACCATATAAATATTTCCTAGATTCCTTAAAGTATGCATGAACAGTCAATTAACTCTTTTTTTAAGTGGACTAGAAAAATAATGTAAACTGCAGTTGGCCTGTGAACTCTCCTGCTCTCCAGTGACTCCTGTTCTTCTGTTTTATTCAGTCATTAATCTAATCTGCTGTTGCAGGGACAGAGATCCCTCAGTGAAACAGAAAATATGTCCATACCTGTGGGTGTTCAGCAGCTGTGTTCAGCTCAGGTAGGCTACAGCTGTGTCCTGGTTCAGGGGCCGCGTCCTTCAGAGGCTGCACTTGAAGACTGACTGCGTCACGGCGGCTTGACGGGGCTGATCTGTTTCAAAGGCTCCTTCAACTCTGACCAAGAAATATGGCCTTAATTTCCATCAGGTGGATCCTTCGTGGCCCCACCTATCCCACGACTCAATACGAGGGTGTGAAAACAATGCGGCAGCAAACACAGAGCCCAAAGACTGTTACACGTAAATATCAGCTCAGTCCAACAGCTAACAGTGAAGCTGTGAAACCAAGGGCCTTAAAATCTCAGGTCTTTGAAAAAACAAAATAAAAAGAATAACGTGCTGTTAAGTTTGCTGAGTGACAGGAGCCGCACTTTGCGACACCAAGGTAAAGGCGGGCACAGCTGCTGATGCAAACAAAAATCCTCTGTAGCCAGACGGTTCGGCCTTCGCCGTTGTCCCTCGAAGGACGCAGCCCCTGAATCAGGACACGGGTTTTGTTTGTGGTTAGTTTTTTCTGTCCTGCTGTCACACTTCACAGCCTCCGACGTATTTATTGATTCATTTTGTTGTATGTGTAATTAACAGCTGCACATCATATTACAGCCACACAGCTCCGAAAGTCTAATATTAAGAAGCCTCGGGGGAGGGGGGGATTAGATGAGGGTCACTGTGGTGTGACTCTGGGTAAACATGTTTCATATACAATGTGGAGATTGATCGGCTGTGTCTGTGAAGCTCAAGCCTCAACTTGAGCTGGACTCACACCAATTCTCACCCGGCCCTCGAGTATTTCCACTTCCATTAACATGTCTGATTTAAGGTGGAAATGATGCGTCAAACAGCTGCTGTGGAGTCAGGGCCACCGTGTCAGAAACATTCCTGTGGGCAGAGTGTAAATCACACACACACACACACACACACACACACACACACACACACACACACACAGTACTGGGTAGTGATGTGTGTTTATAGTTTAAGGATCAGTCAGGTAGTTAGGGCCCGAGCAGTGAGCGCTGTGAGGACCCTCTTTGGGCCTAAATATACTCAAAAACACCTGAACCCGACACACCTGAACCGGCCTGCTGGACATTTATGTATTTTATGGGTGAGGTGAAGTAGATTCGACAGTTCTCCCTCGAAAGTTTCACCTACACATGTGTGATTCAGAGGGCACATGTAACACACTGAGACTTACAAAGAAGCCAACACAACAGGAAGTCAGCCACTTTGTTTTTACTGCACCATTTTGGCGCCATATTTGTTTTTTACAGATGTCATACTTTAATGAACTCCTCCTTCAGAATCAACATTATATTTGTTCAGTTTTTCTTTGTGAAGCTAAATAGCAAAGCTCTTAAGTTTTTATTTGGAAGTTGCTATAACTCCAGCACAGATCGTCCAAACTGTCCCTCACTTTATATGTTTGATGAGAGTCCAGGTCTGAAGACGTTTACCTGCCAAGATCCAGTTCTAATCATAGCGCCACCTCGTGGCAACAGGAAACGTAATGTTTCAGAGCGTCATGCACGCCTCCTCGCAGGTTGACCACACCCACCTCAGACCCTGGTGACGCCTCAATGTGAAAACTGTGAGTTTTCATTGGACGGCGTGTCTGTGGCTGAACGGCCAAACTCAGTGGAGAAGGAAGTTATTATAACTGTTTGATGACAGCTCCCACTGAAGACATCTCCATGCTGCTATGATGTCATAGTCAGAGCTGCAAACAGGAAGTAACCCTTGAGTAACAAGTGGTGGTTAACATGTCGTCTTAACGGGCCACGCTGGACGAACACGTCAGTGAGAACAGCTTCACTGTGAATTCATCTGTATTAAGATTCTGTATGTGTGAGCACAGAGGAGGCAAACAGTGACGAGCTGGAACCAGCTGACACTGGACACGGGGGTCCGACCGGACACGGGGGTCTGACCTGGTCTTATCAAACAAATAGTGAGTTTGTTGGGGACTATTTTCGGTGGTGGATTAATCCACATTTGCTGCTCCAGTGAGTATTTGGTGGCAGCAGGACAGTGTGTGTGTCAGTGTGAAGTACAGTGTGTGTGTTCACGGTGATGAACACCACCCAGGGGGATGAACTGCACTTTGGGGGACGAAGGCGACTCCCCAGCCACAGAAACGTGGACGTTTCCGATTGATGGCGACCCTCACACAGGGGCGGAGATGGAGTTCTGTGTCTCAGAGGAATCAAACCTGTGACGGGACTTTGTAGGAGGAGACACTGGATTTGGTGAGAAGAGTAAAAATCACCAGACTTGTCTTTGAACGGCTCCTTTCATGTTTATTTACGCTCATTAAAATCCACCGTCGCTGCCGCTTTAGCGTCACAGACACGTTGCAGATTATTCTGTGACAGTCTGCAGAGCTGCTGGGAGTAAAGTCAACCAGAGAGTCTGCAAACACATGGAGACCTCACCCGCCCAGCAGGAGAGGCCATCAAAGTCTGTGGGTCTGTGGGGGGGGGGGCCAGGGCCAGAGTCAGGGCATTATCATCATCATCATCATCATCATCATCATTAGGGCTGCAACTGACCGCTGTTTTCATTATCAACCAATCTGCCAATTTTCTCAGTATATTGATTAATTGTTTGGTCTGAATCATTTAAATCTGTGTCATTAAAATCTTTTTATTTTATTGGTTTGTGACAAAACAGTCACTCAACTCAAAGTGAACTTACTGCTGTTTTCTGGAGCTTTCACCTGAATCACAGCAGAGGGGGTTTGGTCTGTTGTCATGGAGATGGATCTGTTGACAGCTGATCTTATTTCTATGTATTATTCATTTATATATTATCATTATAATTCACATATTATAAGTTCAGTGACAGAGAGGTTTATTACTGTGGAAACACAGCAGCCTCTTCACATGACAAACATCCAGATTCTAAACATTTACAGCAGAGATAATAATTATATTATATTATATTATATTAGAGAATAATTATATAAGTCAGAGCGAGGCAGTGTGTCCCTATATCAAAGGCCATATACGTAACATATTAGGAAATATACTGTTATCACATATATAAAATGAAATTCCCATTTGTATATATACATAAATTAAAAAATATAATATGTATAATATGTATATGTATATGATGATTTTTTATATGGTATAACACATTGAAATCATAAATTTTAACAATATAATTATACATATAATTATTCTTTATTAATTATAAATTGTATTAAGTATATATGTTTTCTTATTATGCTT
The DNA here is from genome assembly GCF_046630095.1 of Trachinotus anak. Classification (NCBI taxonomy): domain Eukaryota; kingdom Metazoa; phylum Chordata; class Actinopteri; order Carangiformes; family Carangidae; genus Trachinotus; species Trachinotus anak. Next base: position 26,799,696 of record NW_027273863.1, on the reverse strand, counting down.
TTTATGCTTTTTTATGTTTCTTTTATTTTCTGTTTAGCACATTGAATCAACTCTGTGTGTGATGATACAAATACATTTGCCTCACCTTTGCCTATATTTCATATACAGAAATTCAATATATGTGCATATATTACATTTCCATTATATAAGAAGAGTTTACGACAAACAGGACTCACATGTTCATGTGTAGACTGAGTGGACTGCCGGTGGTGGTAACTGCTCCTGCTCCTCCTCCTCCTCCTCCTCCTCCTCCTCCTCCTCCTCCTCCTCCTCTTCCTCCTCCTCCTCTTCCTCCTCCTCCTCCTGTGGAAGAGACAGGGACAAAATCCTCAATCCATCAGCAGCCTGAGTCAGTCGATAAAGCAGGTGTCTTCCCCAGCAGCTCTGTCAGCTGTTCCCTGGACCATGTTTTCAGTCACGCACAGAAATATGATCAGGTTTATGTCACAAAACACTTTCGGTGTCAGGGAAAGATCTTGTTTCAGGGAACTGCTCATAAAAGAAACAGATCAGCAGCTTTCCTGAACCTGGACCAGGTCCTGCGTCTGAGCACATAATACATTCTTCCTCTGTGTGGACGGTGTGGAGACAATCACCAAAAACTTTTTCAACACTTTGGTGGAGTTAGTTCTGATTTCATGAGTCCAAGTCTCCTCCAGAACATTTTGACCAGACATAAAAACCAAATGCACCTTTTAAATATTTTGTGTGCATCTCCCAACATGAAGGTGTGAACACTGTGTCACTGTCTCTCCACACAGCAGGAGAATAAAAATGACTCCAACTATCCATGGTGTGTTTTATGTTCTGAGCTCCATCATGTGGATGCAGCTCCAGCCTCCGTCCTGCCTGTGCTGACGGCTGCAGCCTCCAGGTGTCGCCCCCAGGCCTCCGGGCTCTTCTGTCACGCTCTCTTTCTAAATGCATGTGTGGGTTAAAGTACAGTGTTACCATTCAGTGTATTTCAGCAGTGTAGGTTTGGTATTCCTGCTGTTTACCATGCCCCCCCCCGATCTGCTGTCGTCTGTCTGTCCCCTCCCAAACCCCCACCCACCAACCCAGCCGGCCCACACCGACTGACATCAAACACTCCTTTGATACAGGATGGCCTTTATGTGTATGAGTGTGTGTGTGTGTGTGTGTGTGTGGACGGGGGTTTATGGGAGGGAGGGGGGCGTTTCCATACCATAGTAGTAAAGAGCTTTTCCTTTTTTCTCCCATGATTTACTCTGGTGTAAAATCTGAGGTGGATTCAGGTTAGAAAGGGAATTTTAGATTTTAACAAACTCCACATGGGAACAATGTCAAACTCCCTCAGTCCCTGCAGGAACATTTCTGATCAAGCCAGAGAAACTACAGATGTAAAAAAATACTGTCGTGCATTAAAGACTGTTTCAGTCAAGAAAAGCTGATTTTTTAGGTCCAGTTAAATATTTTCATGGTCACATCTGAGATAGTTAAGAAGTCCAAGCGTCATGAACAGGACACAGGAAAACAGATTGTTATTGTAGTTTTGGAAATGTTAGGAATTTTCAGAATAAAAGTCCAGTAAAAACCTCCTGCATAAATATGATGCGGAGACGGAAAAGTGCCGGCAGACACACACCAACACATGTCCAGAGTGTGTGTGTCCAGAGTGTGTGTGTCCAGAGTGTGTGTGTCCAGAGTGTGTGTGTCCAGAGTGTGTGTCTGGCTGACCTTTCCACTCATGAATTTTCAGCCACATGTTAAAGTGTTTCAATAATTTAAAAGCCCTGCTGCTGTTTTGTCTCTCATCGAGTGTGTGTGTGTGTGTGTGTGTGTGTGTGTGTGGACCGGGTGTGAGAGCGGTTGCACGTCTGTAAATGTAAATGCTGCATGTGAATGTGAAGCTGCAGACAAAGACAGAGCTGCTTTTGTTCTTCCATGACAGAAAAGGCCTCTGCAGCTCCTGAAATGGCGGCTGGAGGAACAGGCCGAGCGGGAGGACTGGAACACCCGGAGTGGAGTCAGAGCTCAGGATGGATCTGGATTCTGATCTGGTTTCAGGTTTTTCACTTTCAAATGAACTCTATGTCTTCCAGAGGGACAGAGGAGTGTGGTTTTTGGTTCCTGTTGGACGACACACATTTCTACCACCCCTGCTGTGGATGTTCATGTTACACAAATTTGGGCCGATGCATCAGCTGCATCAGACTTTTACTTCTGGTTCATATAAATTTGTGGTTTGTTTACTCAGATTACTGCTGGAGGTCAGAGGTCACTTGTACAATGTATATTTTTTTTAAAGGAATGGTTCAACATTTTGGGAAATACATTTATTCTATTACTTGATGGGAGTTACATGAGTAAAGCTCTACAGCTGACTGATGAATACATTATATTCATCATATATATGATGTGAATTTATATTTATCATAGTCACAGCGACATTTGTTTAATCTGCATGAAAACCACAGAGTTTTACAGGTGGTTACCAGCTGCACTAATTCTTGGCTGAAATCTTTTTACCTTTTTTCCTCTGTTTCCAGTAGGTATGCTAAGATAAGATAAACTAAGCAAAGATTAACTAGACTAAGCTGAACTAAGATAAACTAAGTTAAGCTAAACTAATCTAAGATGAGGTAAAACAAGATAAAACGGCCGTCCACCCTGAGCCCGGTTCTGTTGCAGGTTTCTTCCTGTTAAAGGGAGTTTTTCCTCCCCCCTGTCACTAAGCGCTTGCTCGTTGTGGGAACTGTTGGGTTTTTCTCTGTAACAAAGTAAGGTCTTGACCTGACCCTGTAAAGTGCCTTGAGATAATGTAGATTATGATTTGGTGCTATACAAATAAAACTGAATTGAATTGAATTGAATTGAATAATCTAATATGGTATGGAAATGTCTACCTCCAAAACTAAACTAAGCTCCCCCTGATAACCCACCTACCACACACACACACACACACACACACACACACACACACACACACATAAAGGCCATCCAATATCAAAGGGACTAAGCTAAAATAAACTTAACTAAGCTAAACTAAGCTAAGTTAAGCTAGGCTAAGAAAAACGACTTTGCTATGGAAACACCTCCTCCCTGAACTAAGCTAAACTACTATGGTATGGAAATATCCCGATAACACACACACACACACACATACTTGTACTTCCATCTTTGTGAGGACACTCATTGACATAATGCATTCCCTAGCCCCTTACCCTAACCTTAACCATCACACCTGAGTGCCTAACCCTGACCCTGACCCTAACCTTAACCTAAACCTAATTCTAACCATAACTCTAAAACCAAGTCTTAACCCTCAACATGTGATTCGAAGGTGTCTCAAAAAGTGAGGACCGGCCAAAATGTCCTCACTTTCCCAAAATGTCCTCACTCTGTTAGTAAAATACTTTTTTGGTCCTTACTATGCAGCAAGTACAAGTACACACACACACTCACACACACACACACACACACACACACACACACACACACACACATAAAGGCCATACAGAATCAAAGGAGCTAAATTTAGAAAAACTAAGCTAAGCTAAACTAAGCTAAGTTAATATCAGATAAACTAAGCTAAGCTAAGCTAAGTGGCTGCTGGCCGTAGCTTCATCTGTACTGTAAGACATGAACGTCCAAACCTCGTTGAACTAGCTGTTTGTGTTCGGGGCCCCAGAGGAACTGAAACCTGTTTTCTACCCAGAGACCAGTGGAGGAGCAGTGTTTCCTCCTCTTGATCTCAACGAGACGTCCTGAGCAATCACTTTAAAACATTAGACTGCAGTCAGTGCTTATATATTATATATATATATTTATATAAATATATATAGCCGTGTGTGTGTGCATGTAATCAGATGTTCTCAGAGCCTCGCTCCGCTCTCTGCTGACTTCTTGTTGGATTTGAGGAAATGAAAGCTGCTGATAACGAACCTGTAACGGCAGAAACCCTCACCTCAGATCCTCTGAATCTGTCCAGTTTCATCTCTGTGTGGAAACAGGTTCATGGAAACGTTTCTCATGTGGTTACAAAAGTAAACAAGTATCTGCAGTGAGACACAAAGAAAGTGCTTCAGTCAGAGCGGCTCTGGTGTGTATGTCACAGGAAAACCTCCTATCTACTGCATGATACTATTGTTAATCTCCACTTTAGGGAATTTCCCTCCTTTCACGTCAGCGACAGAAGAAACAAAATACTGAGGAGGAAAGGAGAAAGGAATCTGAAGCTACAAATTCAAAATACAACTTTTCTGACTGAGATCTGGTGGAGGACAAGCAGAGCGTCTCTGACAACAGAAATACTTCGAGTAGAGTAAATGTGGTTTGTACAGTTCTTAGTTACTGTTTGTAAAAAAGAGGCAGGTTTTTGAATCTCCTTGAAGTTTCCAGGAGCTGATTCAGCCAACGAATCAGGCTTCAACAAACATGAAGAGACATGATGATCCATCTGTCACTGTCAGAGAAAAACACACACAAACACACACACGCCCTCTTTCATAATGGGCAGTAAGTCTGCGTTTCTAAAAATACAGGACTCGCCCTCTGACACTCCGGGGAGCAGAGTCACTCCCTGCTGGAGGCTTTCTGGTGGCTGGAGGTTTGAAAAGTTTCCCCTCAGACCATACATGGAGTCCTGACTGCAGGAGGAGGAGGAGGAGGAGGAGGAGGAGGAGGAGGGGGATGAAGGGCGAGGGAAGTGAATGAATCCTAACAAATACACAAACATTAACACAACATGAACACAACAGCTACTGTTTGTCAGTCCGGGAAAAATCACATTTTCTTGACACAAGAGGAAAAAACAACAGATTATTTCTGAGAAAGTTTCCTTTCGCGTCAATATTAAAACCATTAAACCAACAGTTTGGTTGAAGAACTGGCTGATTGATTAGAAATCAGTCAGTGATTATTGGGGGCATTCGGGCCTCCTGGTGTACAGGTGAGCTCTCTGGAGGAGCGAAGCATCACGAGATCTCAGAGGCTGCAGGTGATCTGACCGACCTCAGGAGAGGCTGTGTAGTTTCCACATGTGTGAGTTTCATGTTACAGAGACACAAAGATTTCAGCCCTGACAGAGACAGTTGGACTGCACCAACCAGCTCGTTTGAAGCAGACCGAAGCCTTAACTGTACCCTTAAACCCTTAAATTCTTAAATCCTTAAACCCTTAAACCCTTAAACCCCGAAAACCCTAAAACCAAGTGATGTCTCACCCCTCATCACAGGTCAATAAAAGAAAAACAGTTTGTTTTTCTGACTCCTCTAAGTTTTCTTTTTATTCAGAGCTGGGTTTAGAACCGGTTGAATGGGGTCCAGAGAACAGCTTTAAATATTCTGTATGGGTTATATCAATAAATACCTGATGTGTGTAACTCCACATAGATTGTTTGTTTGGTTGTTTTACATCTCTATGGTCATTGTGGTTTTCCTTCACACATAAATCGCCTTGAATAAAACTGCCACATGATTACATTTAAATTTTGTCTGTCTGTAGAGATTTCTGTCTGTTTGGAGTCATAGTGAATCTTCTGAATTTTCATTTCCTTTTAGTCATGTTTTTTGTCTCTTTGTGGTCATTCTTTTGGAGGTGGAGGTGGTGGGGGAGGGTTTGAGCCCTTAAACCCAGTTGGAGAAGGAAAAATCACTCTTTGGTTCTGCAGCTTTGGAGCCACTGAAGGAAAAATGAAGCAACATTTGAGTCACACGTCAGTTTAAAGTTCCAAAAAGTCATCAAGAAGTCACAGGATTCATTGTTGGCCTGTTAGCCTGACGAGGAGAGCGCCACCTGTACGTCTAATGAACGGACCTGACAGAGCGCACACTACAGCTTCGCTCCAGCGCCACCGTCAGGAACCTGCCTCAGTGTGTCCTGTTCCAAAGAACTGAATCATTTCTTGTGAAATACTTGTGAGAAACATGTGAATTTTTTTTTCTACATGTGAACTCACACTCGCTCCAGCAGCAGCAGCAGTCAGGCTGCGTTCAGGATAAAAACAAATATTTGCCGTTCGTTGGCTTCAGGGCGGAAATGTGAAGAATGAGGAAGTGCTGGTGTGTTTGTGTGGAGCGAGCGAGGAGACGGCCCGCAGCCTCTGAAACATGTCGGCTGGCCAAGATCACTCTGCACACTTCCTGTTTTTCTCCACAGCTTCACATTCGATCTGAAAACAGAAGCATAAAAACCCCCTGTGAGATGTTGGAGGCCTGACTGTGAATCAGAGCAGTGAAAGTGCTGACGGACACGAGCAGATTGATGATCTGATCCGGCAGCAGAAACAGAGCAACACATACATTATCACATATTTATATGACGTAAAAAAGGCCTTTGATTGGGAGGAAACGTCTCTGTGATGTGTTTGTGACTCATTTTAAACCTGTTTAAAGAAAATAAAGAAACGTCAGACTCGCGGGTTTAACAGGTCAGTGTGGTTTTTTTTATCAACATGTGATGTGTCATGTTTCAGATCCTGTCCGTCCTCAGAACCAGCAGCTGTTGATTCTTTATTGTCTCCTCCCTCCACAGGCTGCTGATCAAACACTGGATTCGCTGGAGGAAACTTAAACCAGTGTGACTTCTTCTACATATACACGCGTGTGGATGTTCAGACAAGATGCAGCCTCAGTCTCTGATGATCGCTGTGTTTGACTCACACCTGCAGCCTCACAGCTCAGGGCCCTCATCCTTCTGAGGACGCCGTCGTAGACGCCGAAGGCTCAGCCGAAATGAGCCGGTCTGGTCTATGGAGGATTTTGCATCATCGGCTGTTCCCGCCCTTACCGTTGCGATGCAAAGTGTGGCTCCTGTTGCCTAGCAACCTCGACAACACGAAGCATCTTTTCATAAAAACTTGAGGTTTTACAGCCCTGGTTTTTAACAGTTGTACCATTAACTGTTGAACCCAATACTTACAATTAACAGTGTGATCCTCAGGCTCTTTGTCACTGTGGTTTTCTGACATATTATTTTCATAACCAGCGTGCAATGAATCTTGGGATATGTTGGGCCACGAAGGATCCACCTGACGGAGTCTTTGGAACGGGACATTGTCGTCGCACCGCTGTGACACAATTAGTCTCCAGTTGGTTTTAGACCATTTAAAGTGAAGAAATATGTGTTATGATATTAATTTGCTGTATTCACTCACACTCAGACCTCAGCACAAACTGTTGTTCAGCTGAGAGAAAGTGTTGAAGAGAACAAACAACATCCAGATCATTTATCCCCCAGAAGCTGTGGAGGGATTTGCTAAGTGCTAACGTTAGCATGGCGACAGGCTCACAGTGAAAACCCATGTGACTCCATCCTCTGGGGACCATGAACATCTGCAGCACATGTCATCCCACAGTAGATAGATGATAGATAGATAGATAGATGACTTTATTCATCCCTGAAGGGAAATTACGTTGTCATAGCAGTCTGGTGTATTTGAATACAAAAAATACAACAGAATAAAATACTGAGGTAGAAAAAAATAGAATAAAAATACAGAATGGAACAAGGACACTTAAAAAACACAAGATAAGTAGGTAGATCAGGTGCAGCGGCAAGATGATGGTAAAAATACTGATGGTAAGAGGGTTATGTTACTGTTAATTACAGTATATAGTAATATATATATATATATATATATAATATATAGTAATAGTAACAGTATGTGATAATAATAATAGTAGAATAACAGTATAATAATATATATATACAGTATATAATAACATTATATAGTACTAATGACTCAGACCGACACTAAACACACAGCGTAGGACAGAAAAGGTCAGAAGGTCAATGACATCATCAACATCCAGCTCTTCACGTTTTACCATGAAGCTCAGATGAGAAGAACAAACTGCTGCTGCAGCTCGACCTCTCTGAGACTGAGCTAATCAATCCCTACGACCTCTTCCTCCATGTCTGACTGCACACACACACACACACACACACACACACACACACACACACACACACACACACTCATGGTTCAGGAAGGGAGGGGTGGTCGAGGGGGAGGCAGTAATTTGAGATGCATTTCCTGAGTCTCCTAAAGCAGCAGACTTCAGACCAGTGACTGTTTCCACTGGGTCCTAATGTCCATCAGAAACACAGAGAAGAAACCCTCAACCTTCAGGCCTCACCTTCCTGTCTGTCCTCAGCACCTGTCCCTCACCTGTCCCTCACCTGCGATCACTGGGAGGTGGTCAGGTGACATTAAGTTCAGGACCGAGGTTCAGTCCTGTCTGTGGTTGGACTGAAACTGAGACTGAAACACTCAGATCAGGGCTTTGGTGAAATGTTGAATAAATAAAGTGTCTGGTTACAATATTTAACTACAGGTCTGAAATTTAACAATAATTTCTTAGAGAGACTTAAATGTAGGGAAAATAGAAATTTCCTTGAAATAACTGCCTCATTTAAACCTGAGTTCATTTTCATTCATCCCAGAAACTCACACATGTTGAATTGTATTCTTTCCATCAGCATCTGATACCTTTCTCTCTGGGTTATTAAATGTTTTCATATTCACCCCAAATTATTAAACTCATCATTAAACCTTCAGGAAACTACAACCATGTAAAAGTGTAACTGAAGACAGGACATCGGTTTCATACCAGAGACAGAGAAATCAGCTCAAACGACAAGCAGACCTCATAGGACACTGACCTGAGGACAGTCAGGTCTGGTCTGAACAGGCTGAGGATAATTAGAGCAGATCCAGACGCTTCAACACAGGCAGCAGAGCGACGCCCCGACAGTTAAAGGGTCTGACCGCTGCTGCTGCAGGAGCGACATGAGTCCCTGTTTTGTCAGCTCTTGTGTGTGAGCGTGATCCTGTTGACGAAGGTAATTCGAGAAGACTGACAGTGAGTAAAGACGACGTAAACAACGCACCACCTGAAAGTCACCTCCTGCTGGTTGTTTCCTCCACCAACCAACCAAGTTACAGCAATCTGCTTTACAGCACTGAATAATGACCAGAACATTATGATGTCACAGTGAAGTTGACCTTTGACCTTTTGGATATAAAATGTCATCACTTCATTTTATCCTGTTAGACATTTTAGTTGTTTTGTGTCATAATTACTGTATGAATTTGTAGGTTATGGCCAAAAATGTATTTTGTGAGGTCACAGTGACCTTTGACCTGTGACCACCGAATTCTAATTAGTTCATCCTTGAGTCCAAGTGAATGTTTGTGCCAAATTTGAAGAAGTTTCCTCGAGGTGTTACTGAGACATGACGAGAACGAGACGGATGGACAAACTGAAAACGAGCAGTTGCCGGCGTGGAGACATAAAACTCTGCTTTTAATAATAATAATATTAATAATAATAATAATGATAAACATTATTTATATAGCACTTTTCCTACACAGAATGCAACTCAAAGTGCTCTGACAAATATAAAAGACAGAATAAATAAATTAAATAATAATGATAACAATTATTATTATTATTATTATCACCATAAAAATGAGAAAATAATATTGAATAAACAAACAATTCTAAGAGCTAATCGAAGGCTGAATTGAGCGGGTATGTTTTCAGTCACTGTCGTCTCTGATATTTTTCTAATATTTCATGAAGGTTTCATGGGAACTGAAACAGATTCGACGTGTTTGTTAGACCTCAGACAAGACATTGTGGTGACCAACACTGAATACGTGCAGTTAGATGTTACCTAAACATAAAAGAATGTTTATGTGGTAACATCTGGTAAAATGCGTGTGACTCAGAGAAACAAAGCTGGAGATGTTTTCATTTGAAAACTGAAATGATTTGTACAGTCAAAGGTGGTGGTCTGAGCCGGGATCTGCTGGTGGTGCTTCAGAGGGGAAACGGAGTCAGAGTGTTCAGCCGGAAAACCCCTCTGCCCACAAACAGGCTCCTGCCGGTTTCTGCAGCACCTGAAACCATGATCTCTCCTCTCCTTGTCAAACCGTCTCCGCTTGTTGGTGAAAATGACAAAGAACATCAAGAGAAAACAAAAGTAACAAAACCTCCAGCCGACGTGGAGGAGGGGAGCTTCAGGTTTCAGCGGTGAGAGCGAACCTGAAGCTGGAGGCGACACAAACCTGACGACTCCAGGTTTTTACTGCATGAAAACCACTCAGCCTTGAGAATGAAACTCAAAACACAAACTGTATTGGTTCTTTAGAAACATGGTGTCTCTGCTGGACACTGATGATGAGACGTCACCATCGTCTGAGATTAATGATGTTGGCTGTTCTGTCATGTATTTATGTATTTTACATATTCCACAGTAAAGCTGTGTTGAAACAAAGAACAGTTTCCTTCACTTCCTGTTCCTGAGCTGCTGCTGTGTGTTACTGTGGGTTAATTAAACACGACTTTACTGTGGGATATGAACAATATAAGACAATTTATTTAACCTAAATCAGTCATTAACTAACCGATAAGGAAACAAAGTGTTTTCTCTTGCAATCACAAGGACTCACAAGACACAGGTTCAAACGGATCAATCAAAACGTTGCTTTTTAGATGCTCATATGCTCCTAAACCCCTAGATCCTACATTTCCCATCATGCACTGGGATCCCGTCTTTCACTGAAGCCTCCCTGCCTGGTAAATATCCACGTCTTTCCAACTCCAGACCTCCAGTTTGTACCACAGACTTCCTGCCCCTCCACTCTGCAGCAGCGAGCTGCGGCTCTGCTGATCCCAGGTCAGATTTCCTCGTTTCCTCGTTTCCTGTCTGACATGGTGGAGTCACATAAACAAGTCGAGAAGCTCGAAGCCTGTGGTTCTCTGCAGCTCTGTGTGAGAAGCTGACCTCTGTTTCATACATTTTTGTTGAATTTACTTTGATCAGTGGAAACGAATTAACAAGGAAACAGTGAAAGGACGATCCACAACGTCGAGGTTCGGTTTCTGAACACGACCTCACAGGTTTCTAGAGACAGAGAATCAAACAAGTCGAATGGCAAAACCAGCCAGAACACCAGAGCTGAGCGGATTCACTGCATTAATCAGTTAATTGGACAGAAAATTAATTGGCAGTTTTGATAACTCATTAAATGTCTTTTTTTTTAGTTCCATCTTCTCAAATGTGAATATTTACTAATTGTATTTGTGTGACAGAAAATAAAACCTCTGGTTCTGAACTGTTGGTTGAGACAAAAATGTTAAACACTAAATTAATTAATTAATCAATCATAAATGAATGAAGAGATAATTGGTAATTAAGGGCCACTCTCAGCTGATACTGTACTTCAGTGGCTCAGATCCATGAACAGTAAAACCAGCTCAGTTCAGAGGAGGAGAGGGCCCCTGGGGGCCCAGAGCCCTGGTCACATGCAGAAACATAAGAACTGAGCAGCTTCTCCGAGATCCTGGAACAACCTGACGCACTGATAAGAACCTGAAGAACCGAGGAGACCTGGTGCTGGTTTGAAGGGGGGTCACAGCAAATACTGATCTTTTGGGTGAAGTTGACTGAGAAATAAAAACTATTCATGACATGGTTTTATTTTTGAAAGCGTCTTCACTTCACTGTAGCGCCTTCATTTGATGATGAGGTGTTTGAATAACAGGAAATAAAGGTGTGGAGGTGAAGACACAGCAGACTCCTCCAGTTCTAACTCCCTGCCCTGTTGTTTCTCTGTCTGTGGTATAAAGACAAACTATCAGAGCCTCTGCTCCTGCAAAGCCAGTCTGGCATCGAACAAGAGAACAAGGAGGAACTGCTTTCCATTAAATGGTTATTAGAGTATTAGACACAGACTTTAAAACCTGCTCCAGACTCAAACTGAAGCACAAAGACAAACTATAAAAGCAGCAGTTAAAGTCTTGAGCAGCCGTCACCAGTCTGACAGAGAAAAGCAGCGTCTGAGCTCCGCTGTGACAGGAGAGATGCTGCGTGAGGAGAAGCAATCACAGGCCTCATTTACGTGTCCAACGCACATCATTCAGGAGCTGCCCAACAAAACGGGAGCAGACATGCGTGACGGAGGCTGGTGTCTCTGAACTGGGACAGTTGGGTCCCCGTCGCCCCCCCCCCCCCTGCCCCCCCGGGGACCATCACAGCGACAGGGAGCAGAAAAGAGAAGCAGGTTAATTAGCTCGATCAGATCAGCAAATGAGCAGCAGAGCTCAGACTCGACGGACGGACCGAGCGGGACTTGACAGATCCGGATCCTGATGAAGCCCAGGTCTCAGCAGGAGACTCTGCAGGACTTAAGGATATTGTCTGGGTGCTGTGACCTTTGACCCCCAGCTCTCTCTTATCAGTTGTGATGGGAGTGACACATGGACTACTTCTAGAAAATTCCCCTTTTTGTTAACTTGAGGCATTTAGTTAAAAAAATTTAAAAATGTATTTATACATTTTATATGATTACATATAATTTCTTGTCTGTATTATATGTAATACATCAGGTCTTTATTTTCAATAGAAAATAAAATAAATTATTCACAGTTTGTTTATATTCCATGGTTACACAGCAAAACAGAGATGAATGAAATTTTACAAAAGTAAGTTTAAAATTTATTTAAGAATTTACGGAATTTTAAATTTCACATGATTTCATGTCTGTATTATATGTTATACATCAGGTCTTTATGGTAATTCATTCATCTTAGTTGGGCTTTTTACATTTTTTTTTTATAGAAAATGAAAAGAGTTTTATAGTTTGTTTAAATTCCACATTCGTACAATAAAACACAAATTAAAAATGTATTTAAGAATTTATGGAATTTTAAATTTCACATGATTTCAGGTCTCTATTATATGTGATACATGCAAATTTATTCACCTCATCTCTGTTGGGGGTTTTTAAAAAAATGAAAGCAAAAAAGGGTTTATATAGTTTGTTTATATTCCACATTGATACAGTAAATCACAGAAATATTGATGTATTGATTCGCTGCATATTCAGGCCTATGAGGAAACTGCAGAATTAAATCTGTTCTTTGCACAAATATTACACTGATGCATTAATGCACTGCTCCTCGTTTAGTTTTTCTGTCCTGTGTTCACAGTCACAGCTCTTCATCAGCTGTGTTGCATCGTTTCTTCAAATTCTTGCTCCACACTTTAAGAAAAGAATCAAATTCGACTTTTCTCCACTTTTTCTTTTTTACTTTCAACAGTGTTAAATAACTGCACATAAACACAGAATTCCACTGTAATTGTCTGATAAAGAGGGAGTTTGATAAATACTGGCCTCTCACTTCACTCCACTTCATTTATCTGACCGGCGCAGCGACTGGTGACTTCGCTGATTCAGAGTTTGCATACAAAACTTCCTTTGATAAAGTCGTCAGATCTGGAGGAGCCGTCGGAGCGTTTCAGAGTCGCTGTCCAACACCTCCTCAGGAAAGTTGTTTCATTGTAGACAAGTCAGTGTAAGACAGTGTTTCCTGTTGGTGAGGAGGAGAGGAGGCTGACTGAGGGTTTGTGGGTAAAATTCAAGACCAGTTAGTAGAGACAGCAGAGGCCTCTGGGAAACTGACTCTCCTTCACGCTCAGCAAACACAGTCATCATCAACACAACACGTCCCTGCAGCAGACACAAAACTGCCTCTCTGTCATAAAGACAGCACGACGTTTGTATTGTTACTGCGACAACAGTGAGGAGACCTGAAAGTCTTTATAAGACCACTGAGGTCCTGCACCGCAACGACATCAACCTCTGTTTGTAGATTCACTTCCTACATGAATTTCATTTGTGGAATTTTTTCTTTGTGAAAAGCTAAACAATAAATTTCTGTCCACACGTCCAGATGAGAGTGTGTCGACGCAGCTGTTGATCTGATAAGCTTGTAAAATGGACATAAAATCCAAATGTGTTGTTTCAGAAAACAAACCTAGAATCAGATTAGTTGCCCAGATAAGTTTGCACAGACGAGGAATCTGACGCTGGTTTCTAACGGCTCTGAATGTACAGAACCAGTGAGACACATCTGGACATAAAGCAAAACAAGGACAGAAATTGGCTCAGGACTTCAGCTGGCCAGCAGCAGCAGCAATAAAGTAGTGTTTGTGGTTTAATGATGTTATGTGGTGAAAGTGGTCATGTCCACAGAGCGACAAGGTCGATTGTTCATTTATACAGAGAAGATCTTCGTCTACGTGTCCCTACGAGTCACAATGGCAGCTTCCATGAGAGAAGAGGAGCTGCTTCATCTATCTTTGCTGTTAGAGATGAACTGTAGGGGTGAAGGCACCGACACAGCTTCTCTTCAAACTCAGCGTCCATGTCTGTTTTCAAGCTCATGCACAGTTGGCGCCCAGTGGAGGTCAGTGCTCCATCCGATGACGAGGTGCACGCCACGCTGAGCCTCACGCACTCGCAGGTGCAGAACGTTGGTTTAATGCCGACCTCAGAGGATGTGGTCGTCTGATGTAACCTGGACCTTTCCAGCAACTCATCTGCTGCTCCTGCAATCTTGCAAGAAAAAAAAAAGACGACTCTTGTGATTATGCTGCGTTCACTTGTATTGAAGTTACCATAATAACCACTTTCACACCTGTAAACAATGTTCCCATCAACATCCTGGTGTGATGGGCTTCTCTGAAAACTGGCGCCGCCAGGTCGGTTCGAGATAATGAAACATTGAAATTCAGTAAATATCGTCTTAAATGAAACCATTCCTCAACGTCATGACACTTTGTTCAACTCTAACCCCGATGAAGACAACTGGAATCTCCAGTCATAGTGAGAAGCAGCAGAACAGGAAAGACAACTGGCAGCTGCTGTCTTGAGTCGTCCAATGACGTGAACACAAGCAAGTCGTAACCATGGGAATCCCTCCCAACATGACCTTCCCTCCCGGTGGATGAGAACGCGTCAAGAGACGGTTGAAGGTTGTCAGTGAAGGCCACGTCTGTGACATGTGACCATCAGATGGCGAATAATAACAGAAGCAAACTATCCAATAATCACCCCTCCCACCAGCTGCTCTTCGCTCTGCTCTCACTTCCTGTCGAGCGCCCTCTGCTGGTCGCAGCCGAGCAGAACCTGCTCAGGTCTGTGACGACACTGCAGAGAGCTGCAGGGCCGCTCCGTCACTACCCACAGACCCTGCCCCCCCCCCGGCTCACACGGCACAGCACTGGCAGCAGATCGCCATGGCGACAAGCCCAGATTGCCGGTCACCACAGTGTGAGGTCAGTGTTTCCATGGCGATGGAGCAGATGAACGGTAATCTGTCCTTGTTTTTGCACCGTGGAAACAGGACAGGGAGAGAGGGGGGGGAGAGAGAGAGAGAGGGAGAGGGAGAGGGGGAGAGGGAGAGAGGGGGGGGAGAGAGAGAGGGAGAGGGAGAGGGAGAGGGGGGGGAGAGAGAGAGGGAGAGGGAGAGGGAGAGGGGGGGAGAGAGAGAGAGAGGGAGAGGGAGAGAGGGAGGGAGAGAGGGAGGGGGTGGAGTCGTGAGCATGTGTTAGCATGTGTGTGTGATCTCACTCACTAAAGCTGCAGCCTCACCCCCTCCTCCCAACCTCCCCCCACTCCTCCCCCCACCCTCCTCCTTCCTCTCCTTGCTCTTAATAGCAAATTTGCAATCATGCAGTGCAGATCAAGCAGGAGCCGGCGGAAGATTAGAAGGCGCTGAGGAGCTGGAGCAAGAAAAACGAGGTCACTGCAAACAGGCGGCATTTCCCTGCTGCAGCTGCAGGAAGCTGAGGGAGAGCTGCAGCACAGAGACAGCAGGACACGACGGGAAGGACACCAGGGGACAGAGGCCAGATACAGAGCACACACTGCAGCCGCAGGTCTCTTCTTCTGTGCAGTTTCCACACTAATGTAGTGGCTCTAATGCCACAGGCACCAGACCAGCCCCCTGCACTTTCATCCCCGAGCTGCACATCTCCCTATATTTCAGCGACACTCTGCTTTTATTTTATTGTGTATCTATTTTCCTCTGTATCCTCCCCACAGTGTTTTCAAGTCACGCAATGAAGGTTACGTTTTTAATTCTATCAAATCAAAAAAAAAAAAAAAGGACGAAGGACAGAAGGTCAGAGGACGAAGAGACATTTGCAGATGAAGTTGCAGCTGCTTGTATCTGCCACTAGATGTTAATAAAGAGTCATATTTTACTGATTCCACCTTTAATTGGTGACGAGATTGATCAGCAGGGACACACTGTGTTCACAGCTCACTGGGGGAGTGAAAACCAAGCCAACACTCCTGCCTGCAGTCAGAGACGTCCACAAGCGTCCGACTGCAAAAGACGTTTTTAAAATTCACATTTGAAGCAACACACAAGTGCGAGCTCTTCTTTTTCCTCCGCCGTGGTGACAGAATAACCCTGATTGATCTGGAGCAGTGGTGTCGACCTTCTGGAGAGGATGAGTGTGAAAACCACAGCAGTGCTGCAGGTTTCCTGCGTGAAAAGAGCGAGTTCACAAAACGTGTTTGTGTTTCCACAAAGTGCAGCCGCTGCACATCGACACCAGCTGCACATTCATCATCTCTGACTCCTCTTTTTTTTACCCCCACTCTCATTTAAAACTGCCCTCCTCTCCTCCTCCTCCTCTCTGGCATCTTTCAAACAGTGCAGAGGCTCCTGATTGGCTGGCTGACAGGCTTGGTGTGAGGTGTGAGGGGGCGGGGAGCAGCAGCCAATCCCATGCTTCCTCCATCTCCCAGCCCCCTCTTATTCCTTTTTTCTTTACTCTTTTTTTTTTTTTTTAAACCCAGCATGAATATTCACCCGCCTATACCATAAACACCCCCACCCCACCCTACCCCCACCCCACCTCCCATCCTGCCTAAATAAAAAATCCCCTCTGAGACTTAAATCTGCGCCCTCCCTCCCCCGCCTCCTCCTTCCTCTTTCTTATGTAGAAGAACAGCAGCCTCTCACAACATGGAGGGGCGGCAGCTCGCTTTGTGTCGCTCACACAATGGACTCCAACACCCCCCTCCCTGCCTATCCTCCCCCTTTAGCCTCCCCCCCCCCCTTTGCAGAGCTGAGGTTGCAGTGCAGCAGCTCGGCCGGAGCTGCTGCCTCTCTGCTCACAGCCTGGGCTATAAATAACCCGGCAGCCATCTTTTCTTTTCTTTTCAGTTTTTTCTGTTGTTGTTCTAACCCTGTTGAGAAGAGGAAGGAGGAGGAGGAGGAGCAGCAGGAGGAGGAGGAGGGGGGGGGCGACACACCAGGGACAGATACGATGAGAATCACATGACTGATGAAATTAGCTGAAGGCCTCAAATTTCCAGCGTTAGTGAAGTGAGGAGTAAATGAAGAGTGAACAGGTAGAGAGGAAGGAGGGACCAACGGTGAGGTTTATGCTACAGATGGAAACTGTGTTTTAACACACACACACACACACACACACACAGTCTGCACAGCTCTTCTTCTTCTCTGTGGTCAGAACAAAATGAACACAACATCCTGGTTTGACCTCACGCCTCCTCTCCTGAGATCAGCTAATTATCATACGGCCACAACACCGTCACTCTGTGTTGTGCATGAACGCACTTTTTTTTTTTTGGGTGAACGTTGAACATATCCGTTTTCAACTAATGAATGTGAACATGCCCCCATATAAACAGGAGAAGAAGAGGCGTCTGGTGCAGCGTCTCCTTCCTGGTGCTGCTGAGGTCACTTCAGATTCCAACAGAGGAAATCTGACTGAACAGCTTCATCAGGAACGAGTGTGGAGCCGTGAACCAGAGTTCAAACACGGCCGCATAAAACAAACACTCACACTGGGTTTTATTAGCTTTTAAAAGAAACGTGTCTGTAATTTACTGTCATTCATGTAGTTTGAGAAGCGGCGATGATTTGAGGCTGAGAATGGATGAAGAGGAGGTTCTACTGAAAAAATATAAAAACTTTGACTTGATTTGAACCTTTGTGAAGTGAGCTGTGAGCTGCAGCTCTGTGAAGTGTGAACTTGCACAACACTGGCGATCAGCTGTATTAACACTTACCAAGTGTTATCACAGAGAAGGTTCGAGGGGACCAAAGGTTAAACCTGGTTACATAAGAAAACTGTTTCCAGTGGACGTGTGAACCAGGACCTGATGGATCCAGTGAGAGCCGAGCAGACCCAGTCACCAGCCTCCAGGTCTGAGACATGAAGCTCCAACAGTGAAGAGCTGAGAGCTGCAGCTCCTCTAACAACCACTAGAGTCTGGCTCCAGCAGTGAGTCAGTCCCCACAGACTCCCATGTTCAAATGTCCAACTTTACAGCAGAAAGAAACATGTTTACAGCCTGGTACAGAAACTGTTCTGCTCTCTGGAGCTGCAGTGTTGCAGTGTGCGATGAGGAATCAGTGGAGGTTTCTCCTGTGACAGTATCATGGTGTTCGCATCATTATTGGAAAGAAGCATTTTTATTAAACTGTCATGACTTAGCCTGGTCAGACCTGAGAAAATAAAGGTTTAGTTTCCTCTGTTCATTGGTCCTGTCTCCTGGCCTCTGGTCTCTTTATACAACTAAAACAACAGAGTTTTGTATTTGGTGCGACTGAGTTTGTTCATCTCTGATGGTTAAACACTGACAATGGACAGAGGCAAAGCTCATCATGTGATGACAGGCTTTTTAAAACCAGACAGCGTCTGTTTGGACTTCAGAGGGAGGAAACTGGCTGTGAGTCACATTTACATACAACACATCACAGTCAAGGTGACCCAGCCTGTTATCACACACACAAACACAACAGAGGAATTATATCATATTTTAAATTTAAAATATGGCCGACGTGTTCCTCAGTGTCGCCCATCACAGGGTCCTGTAACATTTCAGGGGGAGGCGTCTGTCAGACTGTTCGAGGGAGGAAATAACGTGATGTGTCGACGTTTGTCCAACCAATGAGGAGACGGTTAGAGGAGGAAACATCAGAGACTCAGCCTCATGTTGGAGCCTCAGTCAGACCCAGACTCAGATGAGGAGTCTGTTGAGACCAGAATCAGAGACTAGCAGACGGATCAGAACCGTTAGTGTAGTTAGCATCTTTTATTTGTTTATGTTGTTTGTTAGCTTGTAACTGGCAGTGGCTGACACAGTGTTAGTGGTTGTGCTAATGCTAACTCTGGCTCTCTGTGCTGACAAGGGTTCAGGTGTATTTAGCCCCGCCCTCCGGCCCCCACAAGTTGACAGGATTGGTTCCTGAGGTTCTATGACGTATGAATCCCTGACTGTCTGAATCTGTTTTTATGAGACTGTCACTGGTTCAAGGTGGAAACACTCAGTCATGGTGTCGATTATTTCACTCATCATGTGTCTTTATTATTAAAGCATCATGTGGACGTGAACCAGGGGAAACTGCTGATCTTCATCAGAGGCTCTCTACCAGTGAAGAGTTGATCAGATATAAAATGAATAAAAACATGATGAAAAAAATTCCAGATTTTTATTCAGTATAAATTCAGTTAGTGCCTCAACGTTCAGGAGCAGAGTCCAACAAACACACAGAACACACAGCATCTCATCTACACACAGCTGTAACACAACACAGATCAGTGTGTGTGTGTGTGTGTGTGTGTGTGTGTGTGTGTGTGTGTGTGTGTGTCCACTGACACAAATACTCTCTGGTATTAACAACCATGACTCAACAATGTTGGTGTTTAGTTTGAGGCTTTTACTCAGTCACTGTTACAAAACACAGACGCTGCTGCAGCTTCCACCTGCTGAGGACATACTGGGACGTATCTGTCCTCACCTGTCCCTGCACCAAACTGCTGCGTAACTTTTCCCTGTGGTCAGAGAGCAAACAAACTGTTGCTGGTCCCGTTGATACGGCGCAGGGTCGCTCAGACTGACGCCACGAAGCTGCAGCTCACTGAAACTATAAACCTTCACAAACAGTCGTCTCAGTCACCAAACTACAAACGACTGAGTATTATTGAGTATATTCATCAAAACAAAAACAAACAATATGAATAGATAAGAAAAGCAAACAACAAAGTCAATCACATATTGTGTTCCCGCCTTTTTCTTGGTGTTGATCAATGAGCTTTAGAGGTGCTAGGACAGAGCCAGGCTAGCAGTTTACTCCTGTTTCCAGTCTTTATGCTAAGCTAACAAACTGCTGTTTGTAGCTTCATGTGGTAAAACGTCTGCTTAGTGTTTTCACTGGGTGTATAAAGACATGTTTGTGACACTATAATGAAGCTGTGAGCAGATCTAAGTGTTTATTACTGTACCTGTCACCTGTGAACAGGTGATGACTGACAGAGGTGTAAACACCGCTGTTACATGTGTGTGACATCATCTCCTCATCCGTCCTTTGCAGAACCTCAGACTAGTCTCTGCTCTTAAAGCTACGGTGGCCCTGAGGGCTCAACACACTGTTACCTGAGACAAAAACATCATTAATTTGATGACACACGAGCTGCAAATACAACAGAGCAGGTGTTTCCAGGGGACAATAAAAAGTCATATATGTTGTGATATATGTATCATAATGAATCCACGGGTCTCAGTCTTGTGTCGTTTTGTGTTTTCTTCAGTTGCAGTGTGTTGAGCTTTCAGGGCCACCGTAGAAAACCACAAGTTTAAATGTAACTTCTCTATTGTAAACTTTTTTTTTGCCATTTGGTCGTTGGTCACGTGACTGAGCAGACAGGAAGTGATGAAGTCCAGATCAGTTCACATCAGTGTGTTTAGAGCTGTGTGTGTGTGTGTGTGTGTGTGTGTGTGTGTGTGTGTGTGTGTGTGTGTGTGTGTGTGTGTGTGTGTGTGTGTGTGTGTGTGTGTGTGTGTCAGAGCAGTCAGGAGAGTCAACTCAACTCCTCCCCTCACTGCAACATCTGTATCCACTGGTTCGAAGGTCAGTTCACCCAAAATCACAAAACTGTTCTCCTGCTGCAGCAGTGACGCCTGAACACGCAGACAGGTCAGGTTTTATTACAGCTGAGGAACTATTGATTTGTCAACAACAGAAAATACATATATAACAGTTCTAATAATCAATGACTCATTTCAGACTTAATGTAAAATAAAAGTCTAAAATGTTCAGTTCCAGTTTCTAAACATGAATATTTTTACTTTTCTCTGAGCAGAAAATCTTTGGACAAACCAAGACGAGTCTCTGCCAAAGTCTGTTTTCACTGGTTTATACACAAACTATTAAACGAATGCTCTGAATAATCACTGGATTAAATTATAAATAAATCACAGCTGCAGCCCCATCACTCTTCTTCCAGTGCATCATCGTCTGCGTGAACATAATCCACAGGTGTCAGTGGGAGAAAAGTCATATTATTGAAGAATAAAGACATAATGTTAGAATAAAGTGTAGGAGTTTATTCTCATATCATCACTTCTCTCTCTCATAAAAATGACGACTCCCTCCCAAAGAAGATCCTGACTCTGTTCATGTTCGTCTTTGTGATTTCGGGGAACTGACCCACAAAGATTCCTCTGGTGCTGGTTCCTTTAAATCAGACCCGTTAATGGGACGAACTGAGGACTGATGAAGCTGCGTGCATCCACAGAGGAGCAGAGCTTTAACCACCACCACAGGAACCTTTCAAAATAAAACCACCCAGTGGCTGGATGATCTGCAGGTTAGAGTCTGTAGAGGAACTGGTTCACAGATAAACCTGGATCACGCTGAAAACCTGATGCGGAGTCGATAACCTGTGGGAGCTGCTGCAAGAAGAGCGGAGGGAGTTTCAGGAAGTGAAGGAATGGTGACGAACCGCCGAGGAGATGTCTTCTTACTTTGACAACGACAAACTGGAAGAAAGAGAAACTGAGGATGAAGAGGCTGTAAATCTGCCGCAGCGAGATCCGAGTCTAGAATCACAGGGATCCACTTGTTCTGTCACCTGAGACGTTTCAGTCCAGGATGTGTTCAGTTTAGCTTAGCTTATCTTAGCTTAGCTTAGCAGAGGAGAGCTAGCTTCATTGAGAGAGAAAACATCCATCTCCTCTTCGTCTGATTCGAATTGTTCCTCGTCTACTGAGCGGGAACATAATCTGAGCTCAGGCTGGTTTTTACTCAGTGGTGCTGATGAGAATCATGTTTTACACCTGCTCGACTGGCCTCAGTGTTTCCTGAGTGTGTGTGCAGAGACTTCATCTCTGTGAGGACTCACTTGAACTTGTCGCTGTCCTGCAGGTTGAGCACCAGGCTGTCAGCACTCAGGTACACTTTATTCTGGGACTGCGCCACCTGCAGGTCGAACACACAAAGGGAGCGTGAGCAGAGAGAAAACACAGGTGGGAAGTTTCCTGGCGTGCGGGGCTGCGGCCGAGTCGCCGCCCGGCACAATGGGGACATTGTCAGAGCTTCAACACTGAGCTGATTCACGGCACAGCGAGAGCTGCTGAGGCCCGTTCACAGGAAACACACACGCCACCGCCACAACAACGCATGACGTGACTGATCTACTAACGGAGAGCGTCACACTCAGCTGAGCTCATTTCACCACGGAGACGCTGATACATGAGGACAAACGCAGTCATTCACAAGGGTCATTTCTCTTCTTTATGAGGAATAAAGAAACTCTGATCCGTGGACAGAATCCTGTAGATCCAGTGATTAGATCATAGATTTTTTTTTTGATGTAAGCTGATGTAAACTTATTTATTGTTTGATTATTGATTATGTTTGACACTGTAATGTAGCTTTTTTATTCATTTGTTTCATATATTTGTTATTATTACTGTTTGTCATTAAAAAAATGTGTCTGTGGAAAATGAAGCAAAAAACAACACAAATCAATAGAGTTAAGAGAAATAATGGAGATTGTAAGTGGAGTCTTAGG
Source organism: Trachinotus anak (assembly GCF_046630095.1). NCBI lineage: Eukaryota > Metazoa > Chordata > Actinopteri > Carangiformes > Carangidae > Trachinotus > Trachinotus anak. The sequence continues at coordinate 26,777,037 of NW_027273863.1, read as the reverse complement.
GTTCAGACTGTACCTGAATGAAGCACCAGGACACTTTACAGAAAACCTTGAACTTAAAATTTCCTGATTGTAAGTTGATACGACAGAGAGAGGAGGTCAAAGGTCAGGGGATTGAATCTTCATGGTCCCTGTCTAATTCATGGTCATTTGGCGCCACCCAGTGGACTCCATCCCACCCTGCAGACTGAACCAGCAGAACGTCCTGAAGTCAACTCACATTTAAGACTTTTAAAGCTCCATCCAGTCTAAAGGTAGATGTCCATGTGTTTGTGATTATAAAGCAGGTCTAGGTTCTATATTAATACTGTGAAAGTATCAAAGCCTCAGTCCACAGAGAAATGCACACAGCCTGTATTCAGACACTGAGCCTTAAAACCAGCCGTCAGGACTTCTGGAATGTTGTGATGTCACAACAAAGCAGTCACTGCTCTCAGCCTGAGAGAGGAGATGTAAAACTACACTGAGATGGTTTTTGGTTCTTAAAACCACAAATATATCTGCTGATGGAGATCAACACTTCAGATTAAACGCCGGAGAAGTTAAAATATGGAGCTTTGAGAATTTTTTCGACCTGTGAGGAAAAAAACTGAAAAACTCTCCGGCCTGTCAGAGGACAGGATTTCTAAAACTAAACTTAATGTTAAATTCAACTGCATCCACAGTGATTTGATGACTCCAGTTACAGCCTAATTTCTGATTTTCAGGAGGTTGTTCACCATCATTCACTCGTATCAGGCCGGATTCTTGACGTGGTTCTTCAACATTAAAAGCTGCAGGAGAATGTTTTTTACCGTCTTAGCGATGTTCTGCGCCGCCCGGATCTTCCTGAGTTTCAGGTAGCCTGGGTTCTTCGTCACGGCCTCGCCCAGCTGCAACACACAGGCACACATTAAAACTGTTAGTGTGTTCACAGGAGGCTACAGTTACACGCCCAGAGGAGCGCGAGCGGCCCGAGGCCGATCGGCTGCGGCAGGAGGATCAGAGCCGCGGGTGTGTCGCTGCTCCACTTTCATGTTGTCACGCACGCTGACGAGCAGGGAAAGTCATTACTGCATATTTGGATGATGTGTTTGTTTAAGAGCCGGTTGTTTCCCGCCACAACCGAGGAGAGAGTTCACACCAGGACAGGACTGTAAATCTGTTTAATTACACTGTCAGAGGGCAGGGGGCGGAGCCAATCCCAGAGAGGGCGGGGTCCACGTCTGACACAAACTAAACACTAAGAATCTGCTCAGAGTCAGCAAACATAAGTGATTATCAAAGACGCTGATTGATTATTGGCTGCAGCGACTGATCGCAGTAAATCAAATCAATACAGTGGTAAATTTACTGAATCAAATGACCTGATGATGATAATCACAGCTCAGATCACTACATTGATCCACAGTATGAGGCCAGAAGTATGTGGACACCTCTGCGGAGGGGGCTCAGACTGGGACAACAGGACGAGGTGACGTTAAACCTCCATCAGCGCTCGCTCTGATGGATGGAGGCAGCTCACCATCTTGGCAGCCTGAGCTTCTCCCTCAGCCTGGATGATCTTCTGCCTCTGGTCCTGTTTGGCCTTCTCCACGTAGAACTGAGCTCGCTGCGCCTCTTGCTGGGCTGGAGAGGAGCAAACACACAACATGATCATCGTTTTGAAGCAACAACCCAAGTCCAACAGAAGCTGCGACCTGTTTTAATTTCATAACATTAAAATATAAACTGCTCGACTCGCTGCAGCCGCTGTCATGTGACACCTCCTGAAGAAGACCATGACGTAGGGCTGAAAGTTCGTAGACTATGACAGAATATCTGAGAGTGACCCTCCACAGTCTAACAGCTGATGGGGGTTCAGAGGAAAACGGCTCCTCCTGCCTCCACGTACCGACTTGCTTGGCCTCCACGGCGGCGGTGTACTCTCGACTGAAGCTGAGCTCGGTGATGGCCACGTCGTCCAGGATGATGTTGAAGTCTTTGGCCCGTTCAAACAGCTCCCTGCGGATCAGCAGGGACACCTGGGGGGGGGGGGGCAGAGAGAGAGAGAGAGCTGCAGACACTCGGGGCTCCCTCTTGTGCATTTTTTCCAGCAGTGGTCACACTGACAGAGTGTGAGTGTGTGTCTGTGTGTGTGTCTGTGTGTACCTGTGCTCTCTGTGTGATGAGCTGCGAGGCATTGAACTTGGCCACCACGCTCTTCAGCACCTCATTGACGATGGAGGGCAGCACGCGCTCGTCATAGTCCTGTCCCAGGCGCTGGTAGAGGATGGGCAGGTTGGACGCCAGCGGCCGGGACAGAACTCGCAGCGTGAGGTTGACCATCTGAAGGTCTGAGGGCGGCGAGACAGACAGTCACATGACAAATGCTGCTGACCTCAGGATGCTGAAAACACTGAATATTCAGTCTCTATCAAAGTCAGAGTTTAACTGTTACATGTATAACAGTATATATAATGTTCATTAAACGTGTTTTAATGTTTAATTTTTAAACATGAACTTTAGTGTCCTCTGGTGGTCAAACTGTGTAATGCAAACACTTTCTGAACGACCCTAAACATTTCTGTCATTTCCTTTAATCTGCATCACTTTCTAAAATGATTTTAAAGCTCCACCCAGTCTAAAGGTAGATGTCCATGTGTTTGTGATTATAAAGCAGGTCTAGGTTCTACATTAATACTGTGAAAGTATCAAAGCCTCAGTCCACAGAGAAATGCACACAGCCTGTATTCAGAAACTGAGCCTTAAAACCAGCCGTCAGGACTTCTGGAACTTTGTGATGTCACAACAAAGCAGTCACTACCCTCAGCCTTTACCTGAAATCTGCTTTATTTTTATTGGATCATTCAGAAAACAGTCAGCCAATCAGAAGAGCGGCTCAGATCCTCTCTTCCTATATCTTCCGATGGAGATCAACCCTTCAGATAAACCACTGGAGAAGTTAAAATCTGGAGCTTTAAAGGGTTTTTGTTGTTGTTTTTGTTTTGATGCCAAGTGATGAGAAATCTGATCTACCAACACTGGGCTACACATGATGATCGACTGGCGAGGGGGAGGTGATCAGTGATCTGCTGCCATTTTATGTTATTTTCTGAGTGAGGCGGGGGCTTCGCTTCCTTGGCCGCTCCCAGGCCCCTGGGAGGAAGCTGCCTGTTGGAGGTCACACCCCATCACACAAACTGAGCCTCCCCCTAATTACTGGTTTGATCATTTCACTATAAACAGGAAGCAGGTATCACAGAAGTAAATCTGATGTAACTGAAACCAAACCCTGAACAGACACTGTGCAGATCAGAGCAGTGTGTGTGTGACAACACTCATCAGTTGGTTAAACTAAAACAACAGTTAAATGTTTCATCTAAGATGTCATGCAGCCGCTGACCAGAGCTGGAGCTGCAGCCCCAACAGGCGGCATGAGATGAACCGAAATATTGTGACCCTCCTCATAACCACGAGCTCAGATTCACTCTCACCTCAATCATGTCACCATGTGTTTCCTGTTTCAAATTAAAAGCCCTCTACAGAGTTGGGTAATTGCCACCTCCTGAAACTTTGGTCTGCTGCTGTAAAATGAAGACAGAATCTAAACCTTTGATAATAATTTCTGATTTAACTAAAAGAAGTTATGAAAAGAATCTAAATATGAAGATTTCTATGACACTTTGAAATATTTAACCTAAAGTGACATTTAGATAGAGAATGGAAGAGAACTTGTAACTGTTCCCACTGGATATGTTGGTTTAACTCCTGAAGCAAACAGACGCACCTGAAGGTCTAAAATCTGATGTAACCCAACCATCAATTCAATTCACAACTGAATGAGATCAGCTCAACAACACAACATGTTTCTATCAGGTTGTTTTCGTTAGCTTCTTTGCTTTTTCAGTTTCAGTCTGTGACTCAGAGTCGGGTTCCTGTGTCTCACCTTTGCTGCCAGTGAGTGAGGAGATCTTTCTGGGTCTGGCTCGGATGTCGTAGATGATGGGATACTGGAACCAGGGTATCCTGAGGACAACGACACAAGGAAGAAATGATCCTCAGACCCATGAATGGGTGAATATTAATTTTGTGTCACCATATGAATCCATCTGTTCTGTTTATCTCCATCCTTTTATTTAACTTTCTTTGCTTTTGCTCATTTCTGCAGCTGCATAATTAAGTAGCTTCACCAGTGTGTCACCTGCCAGCTGAGCTTGTCATTGGAAGCCATGTCTCTGAATCTATCACAGCTGAATGAACGTATGAACGTATCAGCACCGGGACCGGTCCCAGTGATCCTGGTCAGAACCAGACTCTGTATGTGCTCACATGTTTGCTGCTGTAAACACGTCACAGAGATGAAACTGTGACTCTGTGTTGAATTAATTACACATTATTCATTTTAACAGGAAATCAAGCGTCAAGTGTGAAAGGTAGCGCTGTGAATGAAAAGTGGCGTTGCCATGGTGATGGCGTGGGTTGGTGGGGGTGCTCCTACCTGAAGTGGAGCCCCTCAGCGAGCACGGTGTCCATCTGCATCCCTCCGATCCTGTTGAAGATGATCGCTCTCTGTCCTCCTTCAACTGCAGACACACGACACAGAGCGTCAACTTCCACTACGTTTACAGCAGTCGCCAAATTAAATCCTCAACCGTCTGTTTCTGCCGCTTCACTCAACAACGTAACAACAGCCCAACTGCACCTGTATAAGTCACGTGACTCAGTCTAACATCAGGTTTGTTGTGGGGTGCGAGAAGTAGCCGACCAGTGTGTTGCTGCAGCCACAGAGCGAGGAGAGAGACGCCCCTCACTGACACCTGATACCTGCTCTGCTTTTGACCGTCTGCTTTTCTTTTACTCTGAAAATACCGAAGGAAGCTCATACCTCAAACCCAGACCTCAACTGTATGCTGTCGAATTCCTGAGGTGTTTTGGTTAGATTTTTTATTTTAATTTCCTATTTATTTTTATTTTTTTCTGTAAAACACTGATCATTTGAAAAGTTAGAGAAATGAAACATTGTGCAGTGCGAGAACAACTGGTTAAAAAAAGTCAGTTTGAGCTTCTGTCAGACAAACAACACTGATAAATGCACATAGAGGATATGATGTCATTGACAGGCGTTGCCATGATTAAACTCACTGATTTCTCTGGTTTGAGACTTGATGGAAACGTTTGTGATGGTGTAAGAACACAACTCATCAACATGTAGAACAGAGGTCTGGTTGATTGTAATGTGGAGCAGTTACAGGTTATAATTTTAACCCTGTTACTTCTCAGCTACGCCTCATAAAGTTGACACAGGAACATTAAGATCTGTGAAAATAGACCCAGTTGCTGGTGTTTGGCTAAACTCTTCCCTCCAACAGTCCTTATGTTCAGAGTTCTATTTAAACTTAGAGACCCTCAACATGATCCAGGTGACTTTACCTACAAGTTAAGGGAAAATAATCTGCTTCAAATCTATTATTTCTTACAAGATCCAAAGAGGTACCAATAACATTCTCCCCATATTTCTACTGCCAGCATCATGGATGTTACAGAAAGTGGTTTCAGATGAGTCACTGGAGTTTTCGGGATCTGTGTGACACTTGCATGCATTGTTTGTGTATGCATGGAAAACTGCACAGCAGGCTACAGTACCTGTGTATGTGGCTTCCTTCACCCCGTAAGCCAGAGCTCCGGCACCAATCAGCAGTTTGACACCGAGTCCTGCACCTCGAGGTCCTGATGACATCCTGCCTGCTATCTGCCGCAGCTGCTGCAGAAAACCCTGAAACACAAACACAGTTTGATACAAGATGAGCGACGCTGCTCATAGACTTTGGTGACACACCGTGACACAACACACGGTGCTGATTTTGAGATATCAACCTGCATGGTTCTGCTTTAAACTGACCCTCAGTGGTTAAACCGTCTCAGACATGACACTGACTGACCTTCACACTGGATGGGTAACCATGCTGAAGGCTGACACCTCCCAACAACTTTACAAGGACTTTAGCCACAAACATTCCTTATGTGTGCGGGCCAAACTCCTTTGCAAAATGAATAGTTTTTAAGTTGGCTGGCACAAAAGCAATCAACCACCAAGTTGGACATAACTGATCCGTCCGTCTTCACTTTATGAACTTTAATCTTAAATTCGGTTTACAGAAAATCCATAAAACGAATTTAGTTTGACAGAAGACCATAATTTTCTATTTGTTTGCTTGTAGTTCCCGGATGTCGACCGCTGTGTAAATTGCATGTGTAACATTGGCAGATCCTGACGCAACTATTAGCATAACTCTTGTTTTCGGGAGAAAACTAAGCTGCTCGGTGTCCTCTTTTGTGCCGAATTGAAGAGAAGAGTCTTGAAACGTCTAAAAGATTTAAAATCATTATCTATACAAGGCTGAAACATGCGCCGCCAAGTGATAAATATTAAGTTGTAAGATTTTTAAACGAAACCTGGCATCTCTGCTTACGACGCTGAAGAAAACTTCTGGACTAACTTAAATATCCCCGCAAGACTGTTTGTGGAATATTAACTGAGCAACATTAACTAGCTTAGAACAAACCCTCCAAGTTTAGCTCCTGCCCCCTGCTTATCCACAGGCTAACAGGTGTAACTTTGCTAATTTACGGAACCTCAGGTAAACTAGCTTACAGCCCGACTCACGTGGATCAGTCGCTGCTTTACAAACGCTCAATGTCACGAGCCAGAACGCAAAGAGCGGGAAATAAAACACCGGTTCACCTGAGCCGAAGCCCTGCGACCTACAGCAGCTTTACAGGCTCAATCAGACACTTACACCGGGCTCCTTGCTCGCCATGCTCGTCCTCTCCGCCTGTTAGGAAACCGAGTGGAGAGGAGGGCCAAGGTCACGGGTGATGACGCACTTCCGTGTGTGCGCGGAGTAACATGGGAAATGTAGGATTTACTGCTGACGTCGCGGTTCATTGTGAGAAGTGGCAAGGGCTCATTGTTTTCAGTTTATATTAAAGATACAATAATTTATCTGTTGTTCTTTGTACTCGATAAAAAAACAGGTGATGATTTAAGTGGAAACGTTGGACACATGTCCTACAGTCTTTTCTCCTGATTCCTTCCTTCCTTCCCTGCTGCCTTCCTTCTTTCCTTCCTTCCTTCCTGGACTCAGGTTGGCTCAGCACCTGCTTTATAAAAACAGACGTTTTTTCAGTGGAGTTTGGTGCAGAGGTTTTCAGTGATGCTCAACCTGATAAATTCAGTTGTGTGTTAAAGATGTTTAAAATGAACCTGAGGCTTGAGAAACAGACACCAAAACCTGCTGTGGACACATTTCACTGGTGGGTCAGTTAACACGAGAGTACATCAACACTGACGCTGAATTAAAAAGGACTAAGAAAGTATTTTTCATTCTTTTCCCCATAAAACAGTTTCCCACAATTTCTCAAGTGCAATTTATTTATTACAGTTCATGAGCTTTATATAATATCTTAATATAACTTAATAACTTTATTTGTGATGATATTTCTGTGTTCACTTTCACAGTTACTTCAGAGCTCATGCAGAAGCTCATAATGTTTATCATGTGATAGTTTTGTTACCTGTCTTGTCTGTTCTCCACAATGAAACGTTCAGACAACTTTATAAGATGTTTAGTCAGAATTATGACTTTCAAAAACAAAAACCAACATTATGAGACAAAAGAAAGTAAGAACGTGAGGACGAAAGACAAAAATATGATTTATGACATAATTTTATTTACTAGTCTAAAAATTTGAAATACTATGTCATAGCTGTGACTCAGTAATTTCAAAGTTCAACTTTTGATTCAAAATTATGGGACATTGAGTTAAAATTATAACTACGTTAGGATAATGAGACACTGAGTTGAATTATATTATGAGACACTCACAGAAAGGGCCTCCAGGGCACAGGCCGGGGCCCAAGGGGTCAGGAGGCCCCTGGGCCTGTTTGAGGTGACTGATAACATTTGTTGTTGAAAAACTGATCAAATGACCACAAAGACACACAAACCATCTGTAAAAACAACTCCAGAAAGATGCTAAACAACCACAAAGACACAAAAAACTACAAAAAGATGGCAAATGGCCACAGAGACACAATGAGACTGCAAACAACATGGCTGCTTTCATTCTGGGGGTCTTGCTCCTATGTTGGAGGGGTGGGGGGCCTTTTACACGTCTGTGTCCAGGGGCCCATTATCTCATGATCTGTCCAAGGAGACACAAAGAAAAAATAAAAAAACCATCAAGATCACACTTCAATTAAAATGACCTTTAGATGAAAGCGATGACCTTCTAAGTTAAACCTATGAGATAAGTAAAAGACAAAGACTTGTGCAGTCAACATTATGAGATACTGTTTAAACTTTAAAGATCATTGAGTTAAATTTGTGAGTTTTTAATTCAAGACTATAAATTATAGAATAATACATTTTAATTTAACATTATCTTACTCTAGCTAATTAAAATATCACTGTTAGACTATATTAGGCAATAGGCCTGTTAAGTCACCCTGAGACAGTCAAAGACAGGATTATGATTTTAAGATCAGTTCTCTCACAGTTTTGACTCACTGTTTCATATTCATGACCTGTTAAGACCAAAAATATAACGTCTGTTGTCAGAAGTTTGCTTGGAAGGGTCGTGACTGCCGCTGGCCGGGCTGAGAACCGGGCCCCCGGGGCTCCGGCTGCCTCCGCCGGCCGAGCTGCGGCCGCCGGCGCCGCTGATTGGCTGCGCGCTCAGTTCCTCCTGAGGAAATCACTCCTTTTATAGTTAACGGAGCGTCGAGCGGCTGCTTTCCGGGTTCACACTCGCTCAGCATGTAGAGGAGGCGGACCGCCGGGAGACACCTGGACCACCGCGGACACGCCGGAGCCCGGACACACGGCATCGATCCGCAGATATCGATCAGCTATCAGTGAAGGTGAGGAGCTGGGGGAGCGGTGCGCTGGGCAGGGGGGGCTGTATCTGGAGGGGAGGTCGGCTCTCTGGGTGGATCCTGGTCTCAGATCAGACATGTCAGGTCCTGCAGACTCACCAGGAACAAAACTGCAATCTGACTTCGAGGTTCAAGGTTCAACTTCCCTTTTACTCCTGCTCAGACTGAGGCGAGCTGGGGCTCGATGCTCGGGTTTGTTTCTGTCTCAGATCAGATCGTTGAAACATCATCACGGCGGTTTCCTGAAGGTACGTGACGGCACCGAGAGTGTTGGTGTCTGCAGCAGGGAGGAGGCCAGGTAACCTACATTCACCCAGGGCGGCTGCCAGCGACCCCCCACTGCTGCACTGTGTACTTTACTGTGTACTTTACTGCTGCACTGTGTACTTATACTGCTGCACTGTGTACTTTACTGCTGCACTGTGTACTTTTACTGTGTACTTTACTGCTGCACTGTGTACTTATACTGCTGCACTGTTTACTTTACACTGCTGCACTGTGTACTTTACTGTGTACTTTACTGCTGCACTGTGTACTTATACTGCTGCACTGTTTACTTTACACTGCTGCACTGTGTACTTTACTGCTGCACTGTGTACTTTACTGCTGCACTGTGTACTTATACTGCTGCACTGTGTACTTACACTGCTGCACTGTGTACTTTACTGCTGCACTGTGTACTTTACTGCTGCACTGTGTACTTTACTGTGTACTTTACTGCTGCACTGTGTACTTATACTGCTGCACTGTGTACTTTACTGCTGCACTGTGTACTTTACACTGCTGCACTGTGTACTTATACTGCTGCACTGTGTACTTTACTGCTGCACTGTGTACTTTACACTGCTGCACTGTGTACTTACACTGCTGCACTGTGTACTTTATACTGCTGCACTGTGTACTTTACACTACTAGACTGTGTACTTGAGCTCTGTAAAGGCTGTAGCAGAGTTCACAGAGGTGAGGTGCAGCCCACAGACTGTTTACTGAAGTATCAAAACCACAAAACAATACAAAAAGAACTTTATTACAAGTAAAACAGCTGCATCCCTGGAATAAAAAACAGAACGAAGCCAGAACAACAGCACGGCTACGCAGCACAGTCTAAAATTAAATGTGAGAAGAGAAACTGGTCGTGTCAGAGCAGTGCTGTGTGTCTGACTCCTGCATGATGCTGCTGGACGGTGCATCATGTTCTGAGACTTCATGTCAGGTTCGGTGTCAGATCTGAGCGAGCCTCTGTCAGCAGACCGACCCACGGCTGCGTTCACTGCATTACCTTCTTTACTGAAGTGTGGAAAGTACAGAAAACTTTGCTGAATCTTATGGATGTAAGTAATTTGACTTATGCTCCACTTTGAGGAACAACAACATTAATTGCTTCGGCTCTATATCACATGATAATGTGCAGGTATATAACAGTATATAGGGTTCTTGCTCCGTGTGAGTACTTTTGATACTTGAGGATCTACTTTGAGCCGATCACACTTCTTCTTTCACTTAAATGAGATTCTGATGCTGCACTTCTGACACAGTATTTTTAGACTGTGGTATTTTCTGCTAAAGTGAAGCTTCCTCCAGCGCTGATGATGAGCACGTGAACCGTGTGTAAAGCTCCATATTTTAACTGCTCCATCAAAAACCATCTCAGTGTAGTTTTACATCTCCTCTCTCAGGCTTCTCTCTGGAGCTCTAGTAACAACAGGGCAGTCAGCCAATCAGAAGAGAGGATCTGAGCCTCTTGGTGACTGCTTTGTTGTGACATCACAAAGTCCCAGAAGTCCTGACGGCTGGTTTTAAGGCTCAGTTTCTGAATACAGGCTGTGTGCATTTCTCTGTGGACTGAGGCTTTGATACTTTCACAGTATTAATACAGAACCTAGACCTGCTTTATAATCACAAACACATGGACATCCACCTTTAGACTGTGTGGAGCTTTAAGGAAACAGAACTGTTCCAAGCGTCATGTGAGCAACACCAAGAAAATCACAGGAAATGAAAATACTCAACTGCGTGAAGCTCTGTACTTATAACAACAGTTTGTATTCATGACGTCCGTCTGTCAGTCCAGACAGAGACCATGTGGGCTGGGCCCGTCCCAGCACTGTGATGATAAGTGGATTTAAAGTGTTAGTTAAGATACTTGTGTTTGAGCTGCTGGTCGAAAAAAAACAGACATCTGATGTGATCAACATTGACTCAGGCCAGTTAACTGCCTTCTGATGGTATAAAGGCCAAACAATCAATTTATTGGCAGATTAATCAATAATGAAAATGATCAATCCCAGTGAACGACCGTCCACTGCTCAGCCACAGTGATGAGGATTGTAGCTCCGTCTGCAGCAGCAATCAGTCGTGATCACATGATGGCGTGGTGGACCTTCAGACTGGAGCTCCAGAGAAAATCAATCATCAGCTGTTCTGATAATCAATTAATTGTTTCAATCATGTTTCAAACAAAGAATGAGCTGGTTGTCGCTCGTGTACGGTGGCCCTGAACAATCAATTTGACAAAACATGCGCTACAAAATACACACAACACAACCAAAGACAGAGAAGGAAGTGTTTCCAGGGGGACACAAAAAACTGACGAACACGTCTGGGACGCACTCATTAACAGAAATCTGCAATAATGTCTGAGTCATGTGACATCGACGTCATAATAAACCAAACTAACTTCAAGAGTCACAAAGCATTTGACACCAAGTGAGTCTCAGCTGAGTCCGTCACTTTTTTGTGTCCCCTGGAAACACTTCTGTCGTCGTTTGTGCTGCTTGAAGCACGTTTGTGTCTTTGGTTGTGTTTGTTTTCTCTGTTTTCATCTGTGTCCTTAAGCTGCAGTGTGTTGACCTCTCAGGGCCACCGTACATGAGAGCAGATGAGTCTTGAGTTCCCAGCTGACGTCACTTTGGACGTTTTCATGAGCATCTTTCACATTTTGAATTGGTCATGAAAATCAGTGCAGCTCTGAATGGAGCCGGTTTGACTTCATCTCAAACAGCAGCAGAGCCCTTCACATCAGAGGAGGAGGATGCGTTCATGTTCCGCAATGTTTGGAGACGTTCTGAAACAGACATCTTGCCTTATAAACAATTTTCAACCCACTGTGACGTCACCCATTGGTTTGTGAGCTGCTGTTTTAAAGCCTCAGTTTATAATTTGGGCGTCACCATCTTGGTTTTTTGAACAGCTGAGCTGCTCTGTCCTCTATCGTGATTGTCAGGTACAGTCTGTCAATCACACGGTAGCCCCACCCTAATGCATCCCCTGCTTTATGGTCTGTTTTCCTCTGAATGGAGCATAATTTAAAAAACAAACATCATGTTGAGTTGAAGAAGACTTGAAACTAGAGACGGAGACATACACTCATCAGGGAAACGTTTCCTGAGGTAATAAATCAGAGAGAAGTGGAGACATTTTCACATAGACTTCAATACAATCAGACTGTTTACAGCCAGTGGAGTCGCCCCCCGATGGTCAGTAGATAGAATGAAGGTTTAAAGCTCTTCAGGAGTCGACGTCCAGGTTTATCATCAGTCTGTGGTTATAAATGAATGAAACACCTGAGTGAGACCTTTTCAGTTTCACACACATTTATTTACTGCAGCTTTATGTTGTGTAGAGACGCTGAGAAAACTCAACCTTTAAAACACAAAATGAGTTGGAATCAGATCATCTCACATATAAAAAGACTTTTAGAGTTTTTTTGTTAAGTTTTTCTGTTGTATTTAAGTGAACTGTGAAGTTGTATTTTGAATTATTTTCACTAAAGATCTGAGCATGTTTACAGGTGCCTGGGTTCAGACTGGAGGATGAACTGTGGGAAAGAAACTTGAATCCTCTGACAAAGGTTTATTCTCAGATCTTTTATCTTATATTCTCAGATTCTCATGTATCAGTAAAGTTCTCAGAGACTGACATGGATGAAGTGTAAAACCTGAGCAGTAACAGAAACATCTCTCACATGCAAGGATGAAAAAGATTGGATGAGTGGGAGGGAGCTCCTTTAAATAACCTTGTAGTGACCAGGTGAACTCAATCAGGTCAATGAGGGGCGGTATGGGTGAAAATGAGAGCCAATCAGTGATGAGGACAGGAAAGGAAGTGAGGCAGGTGAAGAGAGGATGAGGAAAATGAAAGAAAGGCTGGATGTTGGCTGTAGTGCGTCTACGTCACACACACAGCAGCAGAATAAAGACATTGTTCTGCTGTGTCGTCACATCGTGGTGTTGTGGTGTTTGGCTCTGAGAGGAAATGTGTCTCTGTGATGAAGACACAGAGGCTGGTTGTGTTGTTGTGTTTCTGTGTGTGTGTGTGTGTTCTGTGTGGTGCTGTTGTGTGAGCTGTCTTACCTGACCTGAGCTCAGTCTGCTTTACTTCCTCTCTTTTAAATTTAGCCCAAACTTTCAGAGACTTCATCACTTCCTCTTTCACTGCTGGTAACGAGCAGACGCTGATCCCAGGTCAGCGTGCAGCTCAACGCAGCCGCACAGCCTCACACCTCCATCTTTGTCTTTGTTTGAAACGGAGGCAGGTTAACGAGACGGTGGAAGCAGAGCAGCTTGAAAAATCGAATTTCTGAGATAAACCCCTGTCTCTGCACCGTAGAATTTTTTTTTCTCTTGTCTTTTATTTTCTTGCCTGGAGTTTCGTCGGCCTCAGAACGTGTCGCTCTCTTTCTGTCACTTGCTGCCTTGAAGGTTGTGCGTTTGTATTTTTAACCAGTGCACAGCACTGTTGAGATATTTGTGTTTGTGTGTGGGCGCTGGGCTTCAGTCGAACCTGTGAAGGTGCAACTTCTTCACTGAGCTCACTCTCAGATGGAAACTATAATTATATATAATAATAATAATTTAATAAATATAATACAATTTAAAAAAAAAAAAAAAAAAAAAATCTGCATTTAAACACAGTCAGTAACTCCTGCCTCAATCAAAACAATAACAAAAGAAGGTGTTGGGTGATGTTGTGAAGCAGTGTGGGATCATGGGAGTTGTTGTCTCCTCCTGGTTTGGATCCTTCAGTGTCAGTGGTTCAGGAGGTCAGAAGTCCTGACGGCTGGTTTTAAGGCTCAGTTTCTGAATACAGGCTGTGTGCATTTCTCTGTGGACTGAGGCTTTGATACTTTCACAGTATTAATATAGAACCTAGACCTGCTTTATAATCACAAACACATGGACATCTACCTTTAGACTGGGTGGAGCTTTAACACTGTTCGGCCTGTGTGTTGACAGGATGGGGAACCTGATCAAAGTGTTAACGAGAGACATCGACAATAATGGAGGAAACTTCTTCCTGGACTTTGAGAGTAAGACACACACACACACACACACACACATGGATTGAATTATAGTGAAAGTAAATTATTCCCTTGTTTGCCGGACCCCATTTTGAGAACAGGCAGAGGATCTTTGACCTGTATGAAAAGTGACGTACATATAAAGTTTCTGGGATTTTAAATTATTTCTCTGTGCACGCTCAAACAACGTCAGACAGAAATCAAACGTACATATAACTCCCCCTCCGTTACCCAGCATGCACGGCTGCTGCACTGCAGAGCGAAGCAGTTAGCAGCTGTGCACAAACAGAAGTGGAGCAAATGTGTTGGGGCTGGACTGGGAGGGTGTGTGTGTGTGTGTGTGTGTGTGTGTTTGGACTTTGACCTTGGGCGTCTCTTTTCAGACGCTCAGCCCTCACAGTCAGAGACGGCGGTGTGGGAGAAGGTGAGCCAGGTGCTGACGGAGGCCAGGGTCATCCTGGACGACCTGCAGGCATACAGAGGAGCAGGAGAGGAAATACGACAGGTAACACAGATCCAGTCCTGGTCCTGGTCCTGGTCCTGGTCCTGGATTCAACACTGACACTTTAAAAAAAGATCTAAATCTAAAATCCTTCATCTGGATCAAATATAGAGCAGAGCAGCTTGAAAAAGTGAATTTCTGAATTTAACTCTTGTCTCTGCACAGTTGAATTTTTGTTCTCTTGTCTTTATTTTCTTGTTGCGAGTTGTTATGATGCTGATCCCACACTGAGGAGTCCAGTGTCAGAAAAAGAGCATTAAGAAACATGAACAAGAGCACACACACTGACCCTGCGTCTGATTCAGGCTTCTACTGTGAAAGGATCAGAGTGTGTGAATGTGAATTTTCAACAACAGGAAACAGCCAACACCTCTGTGTGTGTGTGTGTGTGTGTGTGTGTGTGTGTGTGTGTGTTCAGGCTATCCAGAGTCCTGGTGTGGAGGGTGTCCAGGAGAAGGCCTGGTCAGCTGTGCTTCCTCTGGTCGCTAAACTCAAAACCTTCTACGAGTTCTCCCAGAAGCTCGGTAAGAACCTGAACACAACACGTCAGACCAAACGGTGCACGTGTCACAGGAAGGGATGAACTCACAGCCTGTGACAGTGGATCAGTCCAGTATTCTGGTCCTCAGATGATACTCTTATATAGTTTTGCTGCCCCCCTGATCTCTGCAACACCATCAGGACAAAAATTCAATTTCAGAATTTAGTCCTGATCTTCTCTGTGGAGCAGGAGTGGGATCAGATTCCTGCAGCTGTTTTTTTCCGCAGCTGAATCGGCTGAGATCAGCTCCTGTCATTCAGACACTGGATCACTGAAGGAAACGTAAAAACAGGAGGATTCTGAATGAAGTTCTGCAGCGATAAGACACAAACCACAATAACTTCCTGTTGTTCTTAGAACACCTGTATGCCCCCCCCTCCTAGTGCCACCCTCAGGACATACTGTATGTGTAAGAATAGATCATAGACAAGTCATCACAGTTTTATCTCGATGCCCCTCCAGAGTCCAGTCTGCAGTGTCTCCTGGACGTCCTCACCAGCTCTGGTTCGACTCCCACTCAGCATCTGGAGCAGAAACAGGCTCTGGCTCGTCAGTTCGCCCACATCATGCACTTCACGCTGCGTTTCGACGAGCTCAAGGTCGGCACCTGTACCTCTTCCTCCTCCTCCACCTCCTCCTCCTCCATCTCCTCTTCCTCTTCCTCCTCCTCCTCCTCCTCCTCCTTCTCCTCCTCCTCCTCACGCTCTCTGTTGTGTCGTCTCTCTCTCAGATGACCAACCCTGCCATCCAGAATGACTTCAGCTACTACCGCCGGACCATCAGCCGCATGCGGATCAACAACCTGTCGGTGAGACACACACACCTCTGACGTCTGTCAGCTCCTCACTGGAGTTTTAAATAAAGTTCTGAGTGTTTGAACAAAAGCTGGATACGCAACCTGAAGAGTTTCTGAAGGCAGAACCCATCCCTCCCTTAGGGTCAAAGGTTAAATCCCCTTAACTGACCACCGGGTTGCCATGGCAACCTGTTACTTTTTCAGGCCGACGCAGGGAACGAGGTCAACAACGAGCTGGCCAATCGGATGTCTCTGTTTTACGCCAGCGCCACACCGATGCTGAAGACGCTAAGTGACGCCACGTCGAAGTTCGTCTCAGACGTGAGTTCGTCCACACATGTTTTTAATGTATTCTATTCATTCATCTGTTTATTTCATTGATATCTATTCATTCTTTCATCTATAACACAGAGCATCACAGATTAGAAAGCGTCCGGATCAGTTAGTTCGTCGTCATCAGGATGAATCTGTCATGGTGTCGTGTGATGCAGGTTTCAGCCTGTAGGTGTCAGTGTTCAGCAGCAGAGCGCAGTTCTGATGAAGCCGGAGGTTTTCATCAGCTCCTTCAAACTCCCCTTTTTCTCCTGCTTTGACTTTACAGACAGAAATAAAACCTGAAGCAGCAACAGTTCAACACATGTGCAGCACATCTGTGCACTCAGCTCAGTGTCGTTCACATGAAGCTAAAGTCATCAGAGCTTCCTCTGGATCAGTGGTTCTCCACCTTCTCTCTAAGATGTTGGTGGCCCACATCCGACCACATAACAATACGGAGGCTAAATAATGCCTGCTGTTTGTATTTGAATGATGACGACCGGACATCAGCACTGAACTGAAACATGAGGAAACTCAGTTTCTCTTTTCAGTTCGACAGAGGAGAGATCACTTGTTCATTCACCATCTGTCTCTTGACTCTTTGCTTTTAACTCTTCCTGTTTCTAACCAGATATCCAGTTTGATTCTCCAGTTTTTGCCATGGATGTGATCTTCTGTGATGTTCCTATCACTGGCTGATCACAGTGACAGGCCTTAATATGAAAAAGAACAGAGGAAGAGTTTTGTTTGTTTGATTTTAAAGATGATTAAAAAATGGTATTTACAGTGCACCGACAAATCATTTGCAAATATCTATATTTAACCCACTTGCAACACTTGCTTTTCATACGACTTTTAAATGAGCTTAAATTACATTTTTTAATACACAGTACATTATACATCAACATTATATACTTATCATCATTTTTTTTCTTTCATTGAGACATTTATCCATATTTTAGTTATATTTCTATTATATTATGTATTACAGATTTCCTATTTTTATTTCATTACATGCATTTCTTTGCTATATAAAGTTAGCATGTTATATTACTGAACTCTCAGCAGGAAACACTGCAGATTTTACTCCACTACATTTGTTGCAGATAAATGTTTTAAAGACAGATTATCTGATCAGTATAAAAACAGTTTGCTTCTGTGTCGCTGATGAAACTGTCCAGGGGTTTATAAGCAGTACAGTCGTGAAGCCGCCATCACTCCTGTACTTTAACCTGGAGTATTTTTACTCTGTAGTACGGGTACTTTTACTTCATGAGACTCTAACTTGTTGTGGTTTTTGATTGAAACTTTATTGTCCCGCTACAGAATCCAGACGTCCCGATTGAAAACACGACAGACTGTCTGAGTACGATGGCCAGTGTGTGCAAAGTGATGCTGGAAACACCGTGAGTCCTGACGTGTTCCTGAATGCATCATCATCATCATCATCATTATCATCATCAGAGCCAGCATCAGCCCTCACCCTGACCCTGTGTGTGTGTGTGTGTGTGTGTGTGTGTGTGTGTGTGTGTGTGTAGGGAGTATCGCAGTCGTTTCACCAGTGAGGAGACGGTGTTGTTCTGCCTCCGTGTGATGGTCGGCGTCATCATCCTGTATGATCACGTTCACCCGGCCGGAGCCTTCGTTAAGACCTCCAATATCGACGTATGTTAATGAGGCGCACACACACACACACACACACACACACACACACACACACACTCAAACTGAGGATGTCCTCTCTTTAAAGATGTGTCACTGTGGTTTTTTGAAGTGGACTCTGGTGGAAACCAGTTGTGTTGCTTCAGCTCAACAGTTTTTGTCTCAGCTGCAGTTACAGCTGTGGCTCAGGAGGTGGAGCAAGTCGTCCACTAATCAGAGGGTCGTGGTTCGATCCCCGGCTCCTCCACTCTGATGATGGCTGCTCCACCAGTGTCTGGTGTGTGCGTAGACTGTGTGTTTGTAGAGTAAAGCTCTTTGAGTAATCAGATTACTCATCAGAAGGAATCCGGGGTCCTGTTGTCCAGCTGCAGGTCTCAGGTCTGTAAGTGGTCTCTGGCCTGGAGATCAGGCTTCTGCACATGGATCTGGTCTAGTTATCCCTGTTCTGCTCAGCTCAGGTCTGACAGGTCTCTCTGGGTTCTGGACTCTGGAGTCTTTGTGAGTCTTGTCTAGTTCAGTTTCAGGGTGAATGAAGTCTGTTTGTGTTTGGTCCTGCTCAGATGAAAGGCTGCATCAGAGTCCTGAAGGAGCAGCCGCCCAGCAGTGTGGAGGGATTACTCAATGCTCTCAGGTCTGTAAACCTCCTCACAGTCCTGCAGCACATCACAGAAACACATGAAGAAGAAATCTAAACAAATGAACCCCCCTCCCTCCCCCTGCAGGTACACAACCAAACATCTGAACGATGAGACTACCTCCAAGCAAATCAAAAACATGCTGCAGCAAAATTAAGTCGACGCTTGTTTTGTAGTGTTTTGGTCCAGATTTCAAAAGAACTACTGAACAAACCTTTAGCTAACATTTCTTTCTTTAACCTCACTTGTTTTTTATTAAATGTTTTTATTGTTTTTTTTGTTTTTTTTTTTTTAAAAAAAAAGGCGGTTCATCCAAGAGAAGATGGTGTAAAAATCAGCTGTAGTGCTCGAGCTGCATTCATATCAAGTCGGATTTACAACAACTACAATCTGATCAGTGGGAAATTGTGTTTATTATCAACAGGAGTACAGCTGAACTCTTCTGCTTCCTGTTACAAATTCCCAGAATATGTCACGTAAAGAAAACAACAGTTAATTAACTAAAACTGGCCTAGTGTGGTAGACTCCTGTTTCAGCCAATCGGAGATGCAGGGTCGGGTTGTTGTCTGTAACCATGAATCTGGTTGATGGATTAAAAAAAAAATATAATAATAATAATACTTTTATTTTTATAGCACCTTTAAAAACAGAGTTTACGAAGTGCTTTGACAATCGAAGAAAAATGCGACAGGACAAGAGACAGCAGGACAGAAAAAAAGGTAAAGTTAAAGAGGGAAGACAAACTATACCTCAGTATAAATAAGGACAGACAGAGATAACGTATAGAACAATAAAAGGACAATAAAAAGACGACATCACATTAAAACAAGTCTATAAAAATGGGTTCTAAGTCACTGACTCTGCCTCTTCAGTCGATCCAAATTCGAGGAGTCCTGATGGCAAAAGCAGGGTCACCTTTAGACTTAAGCCTTGACTTTGGAACGGCCAGAGGGGCCCGGCCCGAGAATCTGAGACATAAACGTAAGCTGTGTCCCATTTCAGGGGCCTCATACTTCAGAGGAAGCCGTGGTGTGGCCCTTCATAGTTGTCGTAGGCCACGCAGGCTGAACTGAAGTGAGACAGTCTAGTCTACGGAGGATTTTCATTTTGTGTCACCAGTTGTCATTATTATTTTATATTAATGAATTATTATGATTATTACTATTAGTAATGAATGAGTCCTGGGATAGGTTTGGCCATGAAGGATCCACCCCTTGGATCTTTTGTGGACACATTCATGGGACAGTCTAGTTGCACCACAGCCTCAGAAGGATGCGGATCCTGATGCGGGACACAGCTCTAAAGTCATCACTGGCGTCCTCAGGTCCTGCTGCTGCAGCAAACAGAGCATCGTCACTGACGGCAGCTGGATCTGTTTTATCTGAGAGAAACTCTCTAGACTTTTCCAAAGACCGTTGGTCAGTCAGTTCGTTGTACTTCTGATGTGACGTGAATGCAGCTTTGGCAGTTGTTGACAGCTCTGATCTGTCAGCTGCTGTTTAGTTATCTTGTGTGGTTTGATCACTGCTCCAGCCCCTTTTCCACCAACAAGAACCTTAGTCCAAGAACCCAGGAACCGCATTGGTCAAACACAAGCTCAGCAAGTGCTTTTCAACTGCATGGTACTGTGACGTCATCTTCAACGCATCACAGTCATGAACGATGAAGGATATTGAAGGGAAACCAAGCAAACGTCTGCTCCTCCTCATTGACCACATGTGGTTTTGCAGTTGCCGTAGTAACAGTATAGAAAAATAACAGATGTAGGAGGCCACAGTGAGCAGTGAATAGTCGTTTGGTTTGTTCAGAATGTCCCGTCTCGAACAACGATAACGCAGTAGTGACGGTTCTCTCTGACCAATCAGCAGCTCGCCAAGAACCTCGTCAGAAGTGAGACCAAAAAAGTTCCAGGTTCTATCCACAAGTTTTGACCAATGGAAAACCAAAAAAGGCAAGTCTGGCCATTACCATGCAGCAGAAAAGGGTTTATTACAACTTGGGTTTTATTTTTGTTGCCACTCATGAATGTCTGTTGGTGATGGAGCCTTTTAGCCCCAAAATAAAAGCTGAGCTCATGAAATGAATCCATCATTAAGATTTGATCCGTTGGGGCAACAAGAACCAAAAGTGATGGCTACTGCTGGAAATATAAAAATAAAACCCAAGTTCTAAAACACATTTGTTTTTTCTGAATCCTAAATGTCACCTTGTAATTTGGTCTGCAGAAAAGCAGGAAAGCAAACGTGCTCTCAGACCACTGAACGTCCACAAAGCAAACGACCCAAGTGCTTGTTCATCTGCGTGCAGCCTGCAGAGCTGATGCCTCAAATGAGTAAAATTAGGGACCTTTTGAATGTGTGACGTCGTGGTCATTTTTACAATAGAAACTTTTGGTTAAATGTCTCTGGATCTTGGAGCATCGTGCGACCTGCAGTTCATGCAGTGTTCCCTTCTCTGAAACCGCTCGCAGCCTCGCAGCAGTTCCTGGGTGTTTGGTTGTTTCTGGGTTCTTCTGGTGGAGGACGGACGAAGCGTTCAGCAGCACCTTCCTCCTCACAGGACGAGATGTTAGGTGTCACTAACATCTGGTGAAACTTTGCTTTTGACCATCAATCAAACATATTCTCATTTCAGATTGTTCTTAAAGTCAGTTGTGTTTGAGTTTCCACAGTAGTTGACTGAGCTGGTGGATGGTCGGAAATCCACCTGAAAACTGATGATATGATCTGAAACATGGTACAAAAGAGGAGGTTTGCACACTGTTGAGCTCCCAATAAATCATTTTGTTCTCTTGTTAGGCAACGTTTTGATCTACAAGATCTACCTAATAAGAGAATGAAATGTGTGCAGATCTCCTCTTTTATATCCTATAGTGACTGATTTTTGTCTTGCAGCTGTGCGTTTAGTCGCTCTTCTGAACGAACTGAAACATGGTCAGCAGGAAAGTTAAGTATTTGTCGTTTTTATTATTTTAGTTTTTGGGGCTAGAACGTGTAAAAACAGTGACAGCACTGTAATAAAGTGGCTAATGAGAAGGGTTGGGGATTAGCTATCAGAAGGAGAACCACTGTGACGAGGGGGATGCGGTACTGAAACGAGGGAAACCTCAGACTGATGTGGACTTTAGTTTTCTCGACGTCTGAACTGATGTGATCAGTGGGACTGCTGACTGGAAACGTGTACAAGCTTTTTATTTTGCCGTATGTTAATGCTGCAGTGCCAGGGATTGTGTGGCATTAATTGTTTTTAATGATGTTCGTTTTGGCCGAATAAAGTTTTTACATTTTTAAGAAAAATCTGCGTCTGTTTGATGATGAAGTTCTGGCTCCGAGACATCATCTGATCAGACCAGGCGACACAGTTTAAAATGAAAACTACAGCCACAAAGAGAACCTGTCTGGACTTATGTCTCAGAGGCTCCTCGTGTTCTTCTGTGTTACACAAAGCAAATTTATTTTCCATCAAAAGATTCATGTTAAACTTCAGTTTGGTTTAAAAGTAGGTCAGTGTCTGCTCCAGATAAATTACAGACCAACATGTGCTGAAACATTAAAGTAATGATTCTGTAAACGACCTTTGTTTAAAATCTGAATTTCAATTTAACAGTCTGAGGTTTTCTGCTGTATCAGACATGAACAGTCATTTCAACAAGAATGAAAACAACCACGGTGTCAGTTCAATTTTTAATTCAATTTCATTTGTATAGCGCCAAATCATAATATACATTATCTCAGGATTATCTCAGGACATTATCCCAGAAGCCCAACAGTTCCCACAAAGAGAAAATAAATAAATAAAAATAATAACTAATGAAACAAACAATCATCAACAACAACAACAATAAAATAAATAAATAATGGAATGCAGTGTATTAGTTGTACCTGCAGAATGAGGACAGAGAGGAGAAATCAGCAAACAAAAACATCCCATAATAAGCAGTGTTGTGCTGCAGGAGCAGGAGAAGAGCTGAAGACAAAGTCAGTCTGAGTCATTCAGCGTCTGGTTTGATTCTTACCCACAGGACAGAGCACTTCCTGTTAGGATTACAAACTTCCTCCTGGGCAGCGGTGGACTGTGGAGTACCACAGGGATCTATTTGAGGCCCGCTCATATTCTTCATTCTATGGTGGTGATGCACTGGAACAACTGCCTGTTATATACACTACAGATACTAAAAACTGAGAGATAAACCACAGCATCCTCAGACGTCAGAGGAGAAGTGACAGAAACAAAACAGGAACGATACGCAGCAGATGTACAAACTTCCTCCTGCAGATCCTTTTTATGATGCTCCCTCCGGTTTTAGAAACATTCCCTGTGTCTGCTGAGCCAGATATCCATGGAGTCGGCTGCGTCGTGTTGTGGCCGCTGCAGAACTTGGCTCTTTAAGTTGTATTGTTTTAGTTTGCATCTGAATAGCATGGTGGCCCTGAGAGCTCAACATGCTGCAACTTAAGAAAACAGACAAACTGAGCATCAGTTTGACAACACATGCACTGCAAACACTCACAACACAATCAAATACACAAACATGCTGCAAGAAGCACAAATGACAGTGTGTGTTTCCAGGGGAAAGTAAAAAGTGATGAACCCAGCTGGGACGCACTTACACGGATTTGTTATAAGCAGTGGTTATGGGCCCCTCCAATCAGCATTCATCACCAGTATGTGATAAATAATTTGACACCAATGAAAAATGTACAAATCTAAACATTGTTTTTCAATTCCACTTGTTTATGTTAAGAGGATTTTCAAAATATAAATATAAATATCAATAAAAACCTAAATGAACAACTTCAAAAGTCAAAGTCAAAGTCAAAGTAGCTTTATTGTCAATTTCTTCACATGTTAAGACATACAAAGGAATCGAAAGGACGTTTCCCACTCTCCCGCGGTGAAACATATCAAGTGCACACTGCGCAGGCACGACAGATAAGACAAGAAAATAAAAATAACTAAATGAGATACGTAAACTTCAGTCACATTGTGAAAAGCTCCACATTATAAGGCCACAGCTCCTCCTGAGCTGGTTGGACAGACGTCCTGAGAAGGTGAAGTCCTGGATGGATCAAAGCTTTGACAGCTGGACAGAGTGACAGGACGTCTGTCTCAGGTTCTTCCCTGCTCTGGTATTTCTGTGCTACTCATCAGTTCAGTATATATTTGGCTCCTGAGCTCCTCGTCCCTGTTTCCACCTCAAATGCAGAACTTGTGATTAATCACCGTCTCTGTTTCTCTCTCAGTGACAATCTGAGTGTTTTCTGATTGTGGAGCAGTTTATGTCACTGTCGGGTCTCTGTTGGTATTTTTAAGTCCTTCTGAGGACTCATCTTTTTACTTCTGCTTCTCAGTCTGCACACACGTTCACTGACGACAGGACTGTTTTCGTCTGTGTTTCTCTTTGTCTTCATTTATTTATCTGAATCTGTTTGTTTGGCTCCTTCTCTTCCTGATCATATCAGAGTTACAGTAAGCTGAAAGTTTTGAAGTACACTGCACCCAAAACACACACACACACACACACACACACACACACACGGGCTTGCACTTGTGTACCTGTGAGGACCCACACTGCTCCCTGATCCAGGCCAGGGGTCATTTTCATGCAGACAGTTTTAAATGGTCTGTTTTGCTGGTTCACATGCATGTTCGCTGCATGTGCATTATGGGTCACGTAGGCCCCAGGTTTTGACAAGGAACATGAACCTGGTTTTCTGGTTCTGCTGCATATATTTGTTAAACTGATCTGAACTGAGCTGTTTTAATTTAGGCACAAAGGAGTGAGAGCAGCTGAGCCTGAAAACAGTGTTTCAGCAGCAGCCCACATCCTGCTGAAGAGACCTGTTGACTCCACTGTGTGATCATTGTGCTGCTGTTGAGCTGTATTGTGTTACACAGAGATGTGTTCCTGTTGTGTAGCCTGCACTCATTAATATAAATATAATGGACAAAATAATAGAAAAGCCTGCTCATGTAACACAACACAATTCAACAGCGTCAGAAATGACATCCTCCGCAAACACAAACTGAACACGAGAAGCTTCTCGAAGAGGATTTATTAAGACTGTTAATCAGACTGACTCAGCTTCAGCTGGGTGTTCCTAAGAAACTGCCGACTGAGTGTATATATAATCAGAATCAGTAACATGTGTGAACTTCACCCAGTTCATGGTACTTCCAGCAAAACAGTTGGAACAAATCATATTATTGTTTCAAGGCCTTTTGGTAAAAACCTAAACCTAAACCTAAACCCAATCCTAAAACTAAACCTGAACCTGAACCTAAACCCAAGCCTAAACCTAAACCTAAACTAAATTTGTATAGACTCTATAAAACAAGCTAAACTAGAATAAACTAGAATAAACTAGAATAAAACAGGAGAATACGAATTACAGTGCAGTGTGAGGTGGGAATGAATAATCCCAAATTTAATGTCATACAAACAGAAAGGTGTTAAACTGTGATTTGAAAGAGCTGAGATTTGGAGCAGAGCTGCAGTTTTATGAGCACTGCTTGTTCAGGTTTTAGTTTTGACTCTGGGGACAGAAACTGGACCTGTTCCAGATCAGCTGGTCCACAACGGAGCAGCACGTCAGACATGAGATATGAAGCACTGCAGCGTTTAGAGCCAAACAACAGTAAGGAACTTTTTAAAACCGCGTCTGATTCCACAAACAGTGAAACTCATGTGGGTCCTCAGAAAGATATGAAAACACACACATACACACACACACACACACACACACACACACACACTTGTACTTCCATCTTTGTGAGGACTCTCATTGACATAATGCATTCCCTAGCCCCTTGCCCTAACCTTAACCATCACAACTGAGAGCCTGACCCTAACCCTGACCCTAACCTTAACCTAAACCTAATTCTAACCATAACTCTAAAACCAAGTCTTAACCCTCAACATGTGATTTGAAGGTGTCTCAAAAAGTGAGGACCGGCCAAAATGTCCTCACTTTCCCAAAATGTCCCCACTCTGTTAGTAAAATACTTTTTTTGGTCCTTACTTTGTAGCAAGTACAAGTACACACACACACACACGCAGACACACTCACACACACAAAAACATGTGGAATGTGCTGCTTCCCGTCAGCTGTTATTCCCACAAATTACTAGTTTCCAAAGAATGTGGAGAGAGAGAGAGAGAGAGAGAGAGAGAGAGTGTGTGTGTGTGTGTGTGTGTGTGTTATTTGATAACCTTATTTCCAGCTCAGTCTCACATCAGTTATGATAACATTCTTCCTCACTGGTTTCATCGCTGAGATTGTGGATCGTGACGACAACAGGAACCACAGATTCTCAACTGAGACCAACAAAACCACAAAACCAGAGGATCTGAGGATCTGAGGATCTGAGGATCCAGCTGATGATTCAGGTCCAGATTTGTCAGCTGAATCACTCGACTCTTGCTTTCAGCTGTGTCACTGAACACAGAGCGGAAACTGCAGCAGTGACTACAATTTGAAGAAAATCTGATTTTCTCTCAACATCATGAGGAAAAGTTGTTAAGTTTCATATTTGGCAAGTAGCTAAATGTTGATACTGACGTCCTCCAGAGTCTCTACAGCAACCAAACAAAAAATCTAAAGATAAGAAGAAGGTGAAAATAACCCTGAAGAGTCTAAAGTGGCTCCTCACAGTCACCTTGGAAAACTCTGACTCTGATTTCATCCAGTCACAACATTTGTCCTTAAAGTTTTTCCACCCTCCCATTGTCAGTTTCTCCTCCGCTGACTCATCATGGACAGTAAATACCTCTGAGCGCTCTGGTCCTGTCTGACTCAGATCTGTAGGCCACAGTCACCACAGCACTTCATCACCACTCACACAAACCGCACCGTTACCCCTTCAAATAAACGTCTAGATTAAATTAAATATATTATATTAAATATCTATATTAAATATTCTATATTTTTATTCTCATCAATAAATCCCATGTTCAGAGACGAACCAACATTTATCGTCTCCTGCTGACAGGTCCTGTGTTGTGTCTGATCCCTCTGAGCCTCAGCACTGAAACAATTAAAACACATCAGTGACTCACACTGTTGCACTGGGTGACATGTTCTTTCATCACCATGACACACACACACACACACACACACACACACACTGTGGTTTATTTTGACTCTATCACTTACACCATCCTGCCGTCCCAAATACTTTAAACAGCACCAAATGTTGTTTAATCCGCCGCTGAAAATAGTCCCCAACAAATGCTCTACATACAGTGAGCAGCTGTTTCATTAAATTACTGAAACTTTTTTTAATAAATAATGAGTAAACAGTCAGTCAGGTAAGTAAACAGCTGTTAATGCTAATGTTAGCAATAGCAAAAACTTACATATGGCTCCTTTAAGACGACTTTAAAACGAGTGCCATGTCCTGAATGGACAGATGACAGATGTTTATGATCAGAAAACAAAAGAAATGAAACAGAAACAAACCAGAAAACAAACTAAAATCTGAACAAAACAACACAAAACATTTCCCTCCTATCAGAGTCTGTAGCCTTTATACTGTTCAGAGGGAATATTAATGTTGTTAGTGTTTCAGTGTCAGTCAGCACAGACTTAAAAGCTCCGTATTTTACTCTTCTGTGGTTTATCTGAAGTGTTGATCTCCATCAGAAGATATATCAGCCAATCAGAAGAGAGGATCTGAGGCTCTCCTCTGATTGGTTGATTGTTTTCTGAGTGATCCAATAAAAATATAGCAGATTTCAGGTAAACACTCAGAGAAACCAAATCCTGTAAGGCTTGGAGTGTGGCTGAGGGTGGTGACTGCTTCATTGTGACATCACAAAGTTCCAGAAGTCCTGACGGCTGGTTTTAAGGCTCAGTTTCTGAATACAGGCTGTGTGCATTTCTCTGTGGACTGAGGCTTTGATACTTTCACAGTATTAATACAGAACCTAGACCTGCTTTATGATCACAAACACATGGACATCTACCTTTAGACTGTGTGGAGCTTTAACCTGCAGGAGCTTCTGAAAACTGCTGTAAAGACGTCTGCAGTGCAGAAACAGAACGAATCACCTGTCAAAGGACTGTTACGGATGTTTGTCCGATGACGAGGAGCTCAGGCGTCTGACAGGAGAACGTGAGGATGTGACTGATTTTATTATTATTGTTTTACTTCCTGTAATCAGGGTCACTTTCCTCTCTCTGCGACTTCTCACTCTGGAAGTATTGGTGATGTGTAGTTGTGACCTGATGAGTGAAAAACATGAGAATCAACATCTCTACTGGAAAATTCACCTGATGCATGTTACTGGAAAAAGAGAAAATATTTTTTTCATTTATTGTTTTCTCGACATAACAAAACTTTGAGTACGGCCTTTGTCAGCTTCGGTAAAGACGAGACAAATCATCAGTGTGATGCTTGTTGTGTCC
The DNA here is from genome assembly GCF_046630095.1 of Trachinotus anak. Classification (NCBI taxonomy): domain Eukaryota; kingdom Metazoa; phylum Chordata; class Actinopteri; order Carangiformes; family Carangidae; genus Trachinotus; species Trachinotus anak. The sequence continues at coordinate 26,748,981 of NW_027273863.1, read as the reverse complement.
AACACTTTGGTTGTGATGGAGACTGCAGCCTGTGGGGGGCGGAGACTTCAGACGGATCCTGTGGAGAGGAAGTGAAGGTGAACCTGTTCATCTTATCATGACCGAAGGGTTAAATACAATCTTATCTTTACAAGAAGTGTGTGAAGATTAGCTGTCCAATCTGCTATAAACTCTGTGTGTGTGTGTGTACTCATTGGATTCTAGGAATTCACCTGTGTTTCAGGTGTGTCTCACCTGAGATCAAAGAGAGAGGAAGTTGGGGGCAGTTCTTCTCTTTTTTTCTTTTTCTTAAAAACAAACATCTGCTGCTACAGTGCGACAGCTTGGCCACGCCCTGTTAATGACATGTAGGTAAACTTTATTTATAAAGCGCCTTTTCAAAGCAGCGTTACACAGTGTTCACGTGTTTCATCAAAAAAAAAAAGAAAAAAAAGAAAAAAGGTTAGAAATATTTTAAACCCCACTTTAAAAATATACCTCACACCTGATCCAGTCCCATTCACTGATGAAGACCTTGAGATGTGGTTAAAAGTATGAAAAAGACAGCGAGTGGACCTTGAGTTAAGATTATTTTACAGCAAGAATGAACCTACAGTACACAACAGTGTGAAAACTGCCCGTGAAATGAAGTAGAAGAAGCAAAAATGGGGGAAAAATGACCTACAGTGTATGTAACTATATCATGGGATTTCTAACAGTTCATGTGAAATATCTGGAAACCTCATTTTCCAACAGAATATAAAATTTTAATGAAATGTAAAAAAAAATTCATGTTTATTCAGCGGTGACAAATTCATGTCTTGTTCAAATGGGAAATTTTCATGTTTTATTTAAATGTGAAAAAACTGATTATAATTTCTACTTATTCTTTCTTTCTTTTTTTAAAATAAAAAAACAGTTTTAACAACACTGTTATTTGGAAAACAAGATAAAAAATTGAAAATTGATTTGTACTGCATGTATTAGATGATGAAAATAACTATTCCATAACCATAAAATGACAGAACTGTGTAAAGAAAAAATAACGGTACTTAATAAAATAACGAATGTACTAAATATTTACCAGTGAAAAAGTCAAATAAGTTCACATGAGATTACACATGCACATGAACTAAAACATATGTATCTTAACTTATCTGCACATTCCATAATGAAATGTAACTGAATTCAAATTAAAAACTGTCATTTCCCTGTGTGTGATCAGGGTACGGTTGCCTGCAGGGACAAACAGTCAGTAACGTTTCCACAACTGTTGAGATAAAGTCGAAGCCACAGATATTTCACGGTTCTGACTCCAATCAGGTCAGTTATTATTAACCTGTCAGACATGATTTCCTTCACCTGTGGCAGTTAAAAATAAACCTGAGTGTGTTTTTTTATCATCAGACACAGATAATGAAACGCACACATGGATCAGCTCTCTCCACCTACTTCCTGTCATCTGCTCCAACTTTTATTTTTTTCACACAGCATCGCACAACTGCACTGTTAATACAATGCATTCACAGTACACAAGCTCACTCTTATGCTCCATTTTAATTTATTCTGTTTATTCTGTTTTTATTTTTTTGGTTTTTTCTTCCTTATTTAAAGGCAAACATGTCGAGAATATTTGAAGAAATGCAAAAATTATCCAGTGCAATTTATTTTCTGCAAATTTGCAATTAAGTATAAGGTCTTGGAGATTCTTCACTCAAGGTTCACTTGCCCTTTTTGAAGCTTTCAGTTGAGTCTCATTGTCTTCAGCAGAGTTTCACCATGTTATGTGGTTTTCCTAAGATTTTTGTCACTGCTCTGGATGTTTCCCATTCAGACTGCGTCCACACTGACACATTTTCATTTTAAAACCAAAACAGTCCAAAATCAGACGAGCATTTCAGCTCCGCATCAGAAATAGTCTCCTAACACATCTGGAAATGAAGTGAAAGACCAGTCATGTTTTTCCACACTAAACAGAACATGGCTGTCCACATACTTCTGGCCATATACTGTACCTTAAGTGTCTCTAAATCGGAAATAAACCTTAATTTTCACACGCACACACACACACACACACACACACACACACACTTGTACTTCTATCTTTGTGAGGACACTCATTGACATAATGCATTCCCTAGCCCCTTGCCCTAACCTTAACCATCACAACTGAGAGCCTAACCCTAACCCTGACCCTGACCTTAACCTAAACCTAATTCTAACCATAACTCTAAAACCAAGTCTTAACCCTCAGCATGTGATTTGAAGGTGTCTCAAAAAGTGAGGACTGGCCAAAATGTCCTCACTTTCCCAAAATGTCCCCACTCTGTTAGTAAAATACTTTTTTTGGTCCTTACTATGCAGCAAGTACAAGTACACACACACACACACACACACACACACACTACTGCCCATATAAGGAGTTCCCTTCCTCCTGGTCGGAGGATCAGTACCAGAGTGAAGCAGGAAACCGCTCCTCTGTTTGACTGATAACGCTGCTTGCCATTGTGGGTAAACAGGGGACACATGTGAAGCTTTATCAGCCCAACGGGTCGAACCGTCAGGTGTGGAGTTTTACTTTTAGTCTCTGTTGGTTAACCAGCCAGCAGCTGTCTGATTAGATTACACAAAAACTAACAGGACTGTTTCCTTTTCATGTGAAGTGCTGCAGCCTCAGAGACTCACACCCCCACTGCAGTAACAGTACCAGTACAACAGTGTACAAGTCCTGCATTCTGCTTAGGTAAAACTGCAAAAGTGTTGACAGGTGAATGTCAGGATTTGCTCTGAAGTATTATATTTTATTGCACGATTATTAAAGTGTGTAATGTGAATCATTTTTGCTGTTGCATTGTCAGTTACATTAAAATATATATTTTTTTAAGAGAAGATACTGGAATAAAATTCAACCCAGCAGACTCTTAAAATGTAAATTCATATCAACAGCAACATAATAAATGTAATATTTACAGCACCTGTTGTGTGTGTTTGTTGTTGTTTTGTGTCGATTATTAGCTGGAATGTCCAAAATGAGGGCCAGACCTATAATCTGGACTATTCCTGACTGACTGACTGACTGACTGATCATATTTCCACTATTGGTCGGCGAGTGCTTCGTCACTGAGTTGGAGTTTCTGGTGCAAACAGGTTCTTGTTTCCAGCTGCAGTGTTGCTACATTCAGAGAGAGGTTCAGTACACTGAGCCTGAAGTGTTGTGTTAACATGTAATGCAGTAACTCTAACAGGACGACATGCAGCGACCGATAATGAGGCTTTGTACTAAAATCCAGCTGTGACCAGTTGTACAGATCGAACAGAGCAGTCAGACATGAAGAGCTGCCTCTGATAAAAGTCTGTGACGTTCTGGAGTCAAAGTCAATAAACACTCAGCTGTTTTGTGGGTCCAGATGGAGGCTGAGCTCTGTGAGAGACACAATAACAAAGATATTCCATCTCTTCTAACTTTGACTCTGATCATCTTACAGTGGATCAGCTGAATCACAGCTCAGTCTGTGTCTTTAACTGATGTGTTTGTTGATTCTCGACGTTGTGATGATAAAATCAGGATTTAACCATAGCTGGTTCAGACAGATACAAGGTTTAGACCTGGTCTCGCTTTTCTTGTTTTGTGTCTCCCACCACAGGATACCGACTCACCTCAACTTGCTTTTGGTATCAGGTTCTTTTTCCGCTGCAGCTAGTAGTCCCTTGATGTGGCGTTGTTACTATAGCGACAACGGATGAAGCTATCGTAACGTCATCTTCAACGCGACACATGAATCATGGAAGATACTGAAGGGAGAGCAAACACCTCCTCAGTGACCACATGTGGTTTTACAGGTTGGTACCTGGTCCCAGGTTCTACCCACAGGGAGTCGAACTGGTACCTGGGCCCCTACGGCGACCGTTTGAATCGTGACTGTGGTTGGGTGGATAACATCCAGTTCACCTCAAGGTTCTGCACCAACAGTTAAAACTGGTTTGTTTTAACGAGGACCAGGTTTAGTTGCAGAAGCCGGGCCAGCGTTAACCTTGATGTGCTGCTCTTTGTTTGGGTTGGAGGCTGAGAAGACGCTCAAGGTAGAGAATATTCTTTTATCTGCAGGAATAAAAGAGTTTGAAACACATCTGAAATCAATATTTAAATCGTGTGCAGCGTGAAACTACATGTACATTTATCTCCATCACGCAGCAGCAGAGCAGTGACATGGTGCGAGGGCGAAGTGGCCTTTGAAACAGACGCTGGCAGAAACTCTCTCATCTCACCTGAGCTGTGAAATGTCAGAGAATAAGTGACGTCAGAAACCACAGCAGATGAGGCTTCTCAGAAAAACACTAGGTGGTACGTTTGAAGCTCAGGAAACGCTTCAGTATTTTTAGGTTACTGTCTTCCTGACAAGTCTTCATGAGCTGCTGTTTGATGCTCTTCAACAAAATAAGTTTTAAACCTGGCTTTCATGTTAATTCTCTTCAGCTCTGTGCTGTCATGAGCAGAAAAAAACATCTGCAGTGATGGAGACAAACAGTTGGGTTTCAGTCTATAGCACAAATTAGAATTTCAAGAAAACAGGCAAAAGAAAATGTGAATTAAGGCACATTTCTTTCCACTGCTGCTGTGCAGATATTATTTTTAGTCTGTTGAGTCAAGAACCACTGAAGAAGAAGACACAGTGAGATAAAGAGCTGTAAAGCTTAAACAAGGAAACCATGTGGAAGACATGATGGAGGACTTTTCTCTTTGTTTTTGTGATGGTTCAATATCCGCAGGTTTTTTTTTAAATTGAAAATGTGCGTGAAAACAGGTGGAAACACACCTGATAAAAACAGAAGGTACAGCTGAGGTCCCAGCCGCTGTGTATACCTGGAGCCTGGGATAAACCTCCAATCAGAATAAAGTAGAAACTTCATCTCTTGTGATTGGTTTGAACTCTAAAGATGTTTATCTTTAAAGGTCCACACAGTCTAAAGCAGGGGTCGGCAACCTTAAACACTCATTTGGACCCGTTTCCCACAGAAAAGAAAACACCGGGAGCCACAAAACCCTTTTGACATCTAAAATGAAGATAACACTGCATATATCGTTTTTTACCTTTATGCTATGTATAAAAAAACTACAGTGTGTTGCATTTATGAAATCAATGAACTGCTACAGAGAAAATTAAATTTTATTTCTGCTTGCAACAAAAACATTTTGAACTCTGAAAAAAAAGACGCTTGGTTGAAGGTTACTTTCAAATAAAATACTCAATGTCTATTTGAGTTCTCTTCGTCTGCAGTGAAAGCAAATGAATCTGCCCACGTAACATTAAAAGTTCTGTTTTCTTCAAAAACTTTCCTTTTCTTGGATTTATCCATGCTTGGCCTACCGGGGGTCGAAAAGCTCAATAAATCACGTGCCGGCAGGTGTCCCACATCGGCGGTTGTGACGCACATTTTGAGCGACAAAAAATTAAACACATTTTATTTTAATGTTACAAGATCACCATAATCTTCAAATTTAGAATAACATTTAAAATACTAATGAACTAAAATAAAATAAATTTAAATTAAATACTCATTATTTATTTTCCAAAGCCACAGGGAGCCGCAGCAGAGGGATGAAAGAGCTGATGCGGCTCCAGAGCCGCGGGTTGCCGACCTCTGGTCTAAAGGTAGATGTCCATGTGTTTGTGATTATAAAGCAGGTCTAGGTTCTATATTAATACTGTGAAAGTTTCAAAGCCTCAGTCCACAGAGAAATGCACACAGCCTGTATTCAGACACTGAGCCTTAAAACCAGCCGTCAGGACTTCTGGAACTTTGTGATGTCACATCGAAGAATGCCCGGCCCGGCCCACCTGGACAGGATGTGGTTTCTCAAGAGAATTTTTCCACCTCTGTCAGGTGGAAGAACTTTTTGGTGACATTTGAAGGTTTTTCTGAAAACAGCAGCAGGTGGACAGAAACCCTCCCACAGCGTCTGAGTTCCCGTCAGTCGACCATCGAGCTTCTTCTGGGCCCAGAAATGAGAATGTGATGTTCACATGCAAACACGCTCATTTAAAAGCTTTTGGCCAAACTGCATTTTTGAAACTGGGAACTTCCAGAGGCAGAGGATCAGGAGATGTTGTGAAGCTGTTAGTTTTCCCGCTCTACAAGTGATGGAAAATGCTTTCGACTCAGGCTTTTAACAGACATTGGTACCAAATATCAAAGTGTCGACTGAGTTCACGGTTTTGCAGAAGTTGTTTTGCTGCTCTAACAGTGTGGAGGGTGGAGGGAGGTGGAGGGGAGACCCCACTGACTCACAGTTTTACTCACACATGCTGATTTCTGCGTCTTTTGACATGTTTACACTTTCCATATTTAACAGCACGTTTCTCTTTGGCCTCAGATTTTTTTCCTTTTGATTGTTATGTTGAGAGGAAACTCCCCCCTCAGACTCCCTGTCCAGTGACATTTTTGCAGGAAGTGTTTTATTTTGTTGACAACAACTTTACAGCAGGACAAAGTAAAATTAATCTAAATCTAATTTCAGTAATTTCCTCAAACAGCGGCTCAAACAAACAGGAGGAGCATTTGTTTCGTTTGGGACTATTTTCAGCAGTGGATTAATCTACATTTAGTGCTGTAGTGAGTATTTGTTGCAGCAGGACGATGTGTGTGTGTGTGTGTGTGTGTGTGTGTTCATGGTGTCGCTGCTGAAGCATTTTGATCAGAATTTCTACTATTTCTGACTCACAGGTTCATGAGTTTGTTTTCTTGTCTCTCCGCCCTCGCAGCAGAAACACTCATCTGTCACTCAACAGCTGTTACGTCTGTGGAAACCCGACAGCGAGCTGCGCTGTGGTCGGCAGCTTTCTCTGTCGGTGGTCTGCAGACACAGAAAGATTCACTTTCCACTCAGCGTGGGGGGAAACTTGACACCCGGGAAAACCCTGCTGCAGAGGAGGCCGGGTGGAGGGTGGGTGGTGCTTGGGGGGATACCATCGTAGTGTCCCCAGGGAGCTCAGCAGGAAGGGTGGGGGAGTACAGGGCTGCAACTCACAGAGAAAGGTTTCTGTTGTGACACAGTTTAATGTGACCTGTGTTCACAGCTGAGAATTTGCCTGTTCGCTCTCTGTAGGTGAGTTTGAATGGTTTTTCAGACACCAGCAGGAAACCCAGAGCTGCTGCTGTGGCCAATCACATCACTGAGGTCAGTGAAGATGACATGATGGAGCTGGAACCAGAGGGAGATGTCAATCAAACAGTCCTGGGAAAGAGGTCTGAGTGAAACACCAGTGGGGGTGAGAGACTGTGAACAGAAACTAAAGGGGAGTTTTTTTTTTTCTTTATACATGAGAACATTCGAGCTGCAGGAGCCTCCTCCGGAGACTGCGAATATCATCAATCACCGACTATTTATGATCATCATCTATGAAATGTTTCAGTCATTTTCCAAATAACATTATCAAACAGTTCACTGGGTCCAGGTCCTGAAGCGTCAGGAGTCAAGACTCAAGATCAAGATTCAGAATATACACACATGAAAATAATAATAAAGGTAACACACAAACACAAGTCGAGGTAGCGAGGTCACAAAGTGCAGATTGGCAGTTGGGTAGTGACTGACAGAAAAATTAGATAAATAGTATAAATATAACTAATACACAGTGTAGTTAAGCATTAAATTGCAGTATACTGCAGTATAGTTGCTAGTTTTTGCACGGATTCAAAGTGTGTGAATAAATAAATATGGATGTGCTGGTTTTCTTTGCTGTTGGGTCATTGGACAGAGGAATCAGAAGATTTTCTTCCATTTTCTACCATTAAATAGAAAAAAAGTATCATCTGAATAATCAAGACACTAATCAGCAAAGACAGCTGTTGGTTGAAGACTGAATGTTGACGGTGATTTGATTGAGATGTTTTTGCTCAGTGAGTTCAAGTGTGGTCCTTTGGTGCAACGAATGATCCACCTGCCGAACGAGTGGAGAGAGGGATTCACCCTCTGGAGACCACGACCGTCTGTCTGCTCGCTGTTGAGATATTTGTCTGTCAGATGAATGAATGTAAATATAAAATGTGTATAATATCCACAATCAAACTTCATTATATTTGATCTAACAGCTGCAGATCACGTGCCAGAAGATAAACTACAACAGCTTCACATTAGATCCAGTCCAGACTAAGGTTCAGTGAACGCAGCAGCAGAAGGTTCCTCACTGTTTGCCTCAGTCTCTGTGTAAATGTTCCTGTGCACAGACGTTAACAAAGACCTCGACTCTGCCCTGCAGCCTGTTTTACCGACTCTCACTACGCTGCCACATTCTCTGTGACAATTGCATCCAGGCTGATTTACATGCTAATGTTTCCAACAGTTAAACAGCTCCAGGGCAGACGGCTGTTTGCTTTACCCAGAGTAACCTTCAGCAGAGGCTCCCACCTCCCTCCACACTGTACTGTACACAGACGACGAGCACATTCAGAAAGATCAAGTTTTACAACCACGTCTCCTGGAAATTACATTTCTACACAGCTGAACTCCAGCAGCACTCCGGTTGGACAGGATTTTAGCACAGCCGGGGGGAGGAGTGAGTCCGGTTTGGGAGCCTCAGAATTCCCTCCCTGCTGTTTGCAGATGATGTGGTTCTGTTGGCCTCATAAGACCAGGACCTTCAGTATAGACTGAGGTGAAGCGGATGGGGTGAGCATCAGCACCTCCAAGTCTGAGGCCACGGTTCTCTGCCTGAAAACGGTGGACTGCTCTGTTTCTGAGTTTCTGCCCCGAGTGAGGGAGTATCTCGCGGTGTTGTTCAGGAGGGAGGGTCTGATGGACAGATGGATCAGCGGTGTGCTGGACCGAGCTGACCCTGAAGGCAATGACCCTCTGGTCATGAGAAATGAGTTTCCTCTGCAGGTTGTCTGGGCTCGACTCGGAGCTCGGGGCTCAGAGCAGAGCTCAGTGAGAGTCTGAGCCATAAACCAGTTCATAAAGCCAGAGTCACTACAGGTGGATGTTGTCCTGTGACATCAGATATTTAGGTGTCTGTGAATATTTTACTGATATTTTTGTGACTTGTCTAATGTGTTAATTAATGACACATCATTAATATAAACATAATCCACTCAGTTACGTTTCCTACAAAACATTTGCTGCAGTTTAGTTGTCTGCAAAGATCCAGTCTGACCCTGGGTCAGATGAGTGGAGTGTTAAGTACAGAGAGAGGTCCGAGGTGTGTTCAGCCTGGCTTGTGAATACTTGCAGCACAACTGTGTATTTGGGTGTGTTGTGTTTATTTGAAGCACGTGTTTGTTTGTGTTTTGTCTGTTTGCGTGTTTCCTAAAGATGCAGTGTGTTGAGCCCTCAGGGCCACCGTAGGTTTTACCCTGGTGAACCACATTGCATATTTAATCAGAGTATTTTGTGTGGACCTTGGCGTCATTAACAAACATAGAGTCAGTCGAACATTTTTGATCAGGAATGTTGGAGCACTGACTTCCCATGATGCCTTGCAGGTGCTCTGTTTTAACGAGAACTCAAACATGTTTTTGGACCATTTCCATTTTTTTCTGACACGTCTTCACTCATGGCAATAAGAATCTGTTCTTCAGTCTTTTCCTCTGAAGTTCTCCAGACAGTCTGCTCCCTGAAAATCAGGATCAAATCACCGTTATGCAAATCATGACACTTAAACCAGTTATTACAAGTGGAAATTCCCCTTAACTCATGCAAATCCCTCCCTGGATATTCCCTGAGCTCCAGCTGTCTGTCCCAGGAAGTCAGGGGCTGTTTGTTCATATTTGAATAACTCAAACTATGACTTAACAGCAGTGTGTGTGAGGAGGAAGCTAGATCTGAGGAACAGCACTGGTAATTATTTAACCTGCATTCATGCATGAAGGTTCATTGACCGCATGTTTGTCTTACAGTACAGTGGCTTAAGGCTCTAACAGCAGGCTGCAGCACAGCGTGAAATATAAAACTCCAGAAAACCCCTGACAACCACCAGAAAATGAACAAGGTCCTTGTCTCTGAACTCCTTCTGTCTTTCCTTCTCTGTCTGTGGCCGACGCGTCGCAGTGAGAGCCTCAACAGAACCATTAACAAGTTGAAATCATGTTTTAGTTGTTACAAGCCAACAGTTGAAATACGTCAGTGAACATTTCACTGAAACATCAGTATCAACGTCAACCTCAGTTCTGCTGAAGGTCATTTAAAAAGCTGAGTCAGACCAGCTGTTAAACCTTTTTGTATCATCCCCACAAACGCGTGCAGGACATGACTCAGCAGAAGAGCTCAATGCTGTATAAATAGAAAGTATGGCGGGGCCCCTGTTGACACCCCCACCTCTTTCTTTAATTGCACTGTGTCCTGGATGTGCCTTGAGCACTTCCTGGTTTCTGTCTGAAATGTGACTGAACTAAACAATCAGAGGCGAGGAGACGATACTGAGCTGATTCTTGGGACGCTTCAGTTTCCTGGTAAATTGACTGTCCACCCCGTGGGACTCTTGGGCCTGGGTAGAGCTGCTTCACGTGTCCTGGACTGTACTGGACTCAGTCTTCACACAACCTGGACAAATCCCACTTTGTCTGAAAGCTCTAAGTCTCCTGATTCCACCTCAGAATTACAATAACAGTATGCAACAAAGCTTTAGTCCAATAAAAACGGTGGCAAATGGCAACAACTCCTCCAACCTGAACAACCAACAACCCTGATACGACCCACAGCAGTATCTCCTGAAACAGCGCCCCTGCGGCAGCAGGTGTACCAGACCTTGGTTGTCATGGTTACAGTGATAAACATTTGGACTGTACCAACAGTGGCGTACCTAACTTCATCGCCATGGGTACTATAATAGCAGTCATGGATTGGTTTAGGAGAAAGGTGGAGGAGGTTTAGGTAAAGATGGTGATCTGGGTTAAAATAAGTTCTTCCTCAACATTAGATGATCTTTGTTGTCATGGTTACAATAATAACAACAACAGTCATGGATGATAGAAACAACAGAAACTGCTCCTGTCACATGGGAATCGAACACCGCTCTCCTGGGTCATATTCAGCCATCCCAACCTCCTCCTGACGTGGACTTTGTCGCTCTATAAACTACGTCACCGCACTTTTCCCTTTGCTCCTGTCATCATCACTACGACCACTAGATGTCGCCTAGCAACAGAACCTGACGACGGGTCATAGTGACCTGCTGACAGACGACCTGTGGGCTCAATTTTACGGGACAGTAAAAGTGGGGGTGTCTGGTAACTATATGTAAATAGTTAAATCTGGACACATTGTAATTGATAAATTTTTGTACATGAATTCAGTTTCCATGACTTCTCCCATGAACCCTGCAACGACCTCAGTCTCTTTCCTGAAGTGTGACTGACTGATGCAGATGGTTTGTGAATTCGTTTGGATCCAGTTTCTCATCCTGAGGGTCGGATCGCCTCAGACTGTCTCCTGCACCAACAAACACTGAGCTGACAGATTTACGTCTGTCTGTCAGATAAGATTCTCCGCCTGCAGCCGCCTCCCAGCCCAAGCTCAGCAAAACATTTCAATATTATTTGGTGTCAAAACAGGTCTGGGTAGAGTTGCCTGGTGGGAATATTACAACACCACTGTCAGTGTTTAATGGTGGCGGTTCTGCTGACTGCGTCGACCAGAGACCTCCCTGTGACAGAGCAGCAGTCGGCCTCGTCAGCCACAGGAATGTTCTCACGTTCCTCTGGTTTCTATCATCAAGAGGAAACTGATGCTCACTGTGAGCAATAACTGAGGGCCACAACTTCTGATACAAGAACATGAAGGAGGAGTTCAGTATGAGGATGTGTTTCCATCACTGTCCCTTCTCTCTCCTGGAGTCCATTTTTGTCTCTAAGTGCTGGGACTTCATTATGACTCTATGTGTGGACCTGGGAGTCCACGGGACACCTGGGTGGACACCTGGGAGTGTATACGTCTCTACGAGGACACCTGAAGGTCCACTAGACACCTTAGAGATATGATCACCTCTCCATCATGGGGACACCTGAGAGTCCACTGGAGACCTGGATCTGTGGACCAGAATCAAAGTGCACAGCAGCCACAGGAAACAGATTCTCAGATTCTGTGTCTGAGTGACAGATGAACCGAGATCTGAAACAGGAAACACTTCACCTCTCAGTCATCTGACCGTCCTGGACGCTCAGCATGACTCAGCAGTCTGAGTCATGCTGAGCGTCACTGTGACTCAGCAGAGTTTCTCTTTATCTGGTTATTATATTGGCAACACAGAGTCCAGTCCTGATGCTCCAGAGTCCCATATTAATGATGGAGAAGTTAAGGGATTGTATCAGAGCTTAAAAAAGCTATATTTATTATAAACCATTAATTTATCAATTAATTACAAATGAGAATTTGGGATGACCCAATAGATTTGCACCTTAATTGAGGTACTGATGACGGTGTGTGTAATGTTATTTCATCAGGTCAAAATTAAAGTGAAAGTTGCCTGACAATCTAATTATTTAAATACTTAATTAGCTCTTGGGATTAAGGTGTTTTATTGTGCTTTTACAAATTAACTGGTCTCTGGCTGCCACACCAAACACCGTGGTTAAGATTAAGTGACTATTGTTTCCACTGTAATGACATATATACATATAATAAATAAAATGTGTGAAGGTAAAGCTGAAGCTGAACTTTCACCTGGTTCCTCTGAGCTCAGTTTGTGTTGACTAATCTGAGCAGGAACCAGCAGGAACCTCCTCCAGTCTGACACATTTGGCTGATGTCCGGTCTGGTTCTGGGAAGCCGACCCCATCCCAGCACACTGCAGCTTGATTTCATCTCTGAGGAGCCTTCATCACATCCATCGATTTCTCAACAAACTCCAGAGGCTGCAACTCCACTCAGATTCAGGCTGCTGAATCAGAATGAAGGCACTGTGACCTTTGACCTCTGGCTTCTAACAGAGACTAGTTTAGCAATGAAACTGTATGGTATAACATCATCATCATCATCATCATCATCAGTTTTAAGGAAGACTTCTCTGGGCATGTGGGAGTTTGACTTTACATTAGTTTGACTCTTAAACAGAAACATGAAGAAAAACAAACATTACACTTTGTAACATTGACGGGACCTCCAGCGTATGAAGGGCTTTTATTTTGACGAGTCTCCTGATGTACTTCCTCTCGTGTAGTTGATTTAATAAAGAATCAAATGAAGAACAAAAAAATATAAAAATATAAACTATTTGAAAAATGAAATAAAATTAATTTTAGAATACAGTAACAAATCCAGGCTTTAGTAAATATTGATTAAATATTTTCAGTCATTGATCAATATCAGCTCATCGTTAATGTCAGACATGTTTCAATCAGATAATTAATTAGATTATAATTAATTTGTACAAAACTTTAAAAAACCCAACTATTTTAAATTAAAATGTGCATTTTAAAAATAAAATAAATACAAAGGGACACAGCTGATTACAGCTCAGCCGGCCCCAGTGAATTATGGTCCATGTAGTTCCTCTGCAGTCTGGATCCTATGAGCCGGGCTTCACACATGAGAATGTGACATAACAAATTAGAAAATGACCTAAACTAATAACTAAAAGGTTAATGTAAAGTCCTAAGCTGCTCCAGTCTGTGTTTCAGCTCTTTGCTCCTCTTCCTCAGCTCCTCCTTCATCGTCAGCAGCTTCCTCTCGTCCTCTCGGATCTCCGTGATGAACTCTGTCGCTCTCTTCAGGATCACCACCTTGGCCGCTTTGTCGTTGTTGGCCACTGATGGGATTTCGTCCCTCAGAGCCAGGAAGCTCATCTTCAGCTCGCTCCGGCGCTGCCTCTCCAGCACGTTGTGAGTCCTGCGTTTGTCGTCGTCCTCGCCATCCGACCGCGGGCTCCAGCACCTGCGGCCGCCGCTCTGCCTTGGCGCTGAGCAGCTGATCTCAGACTTGACCCGTTTCATGGCGGGCAGCTCGGGCTGCTGGGCGGCGTAGTTGTGTTGGTGGATGCTGACATGTGAGCGTTTCAGGACCAGCGGGGAGGGGTCCGACCGCCGTGACACCTTCCGCCTGTCCACTGTCACCACGTCGATCTCTTCATCCTCCTCCGCACCCTCCTCTTCTTCTTCTGGGGAAAAAGAAGGGGGACATTCAGGTGTAAGTGCTGGTGGTGAACAACTTACTGAATAACTAACAACAGTCTTTGAAGGTTTCACGGTTACAAACGTCTGAGAAGCAGAAACTAAACACAGTTCACTGTGGTGACTTTTCTTGTGGTTCATCATTTTCTATGAAACTAAATCCCAACATTTTTACCTTTAATTCCAATGATTTAAGCACTAATTAAGGCATATTTGAGGTATTTTAATGGAGCTTTAAAGGGCTGACATGAGTAGCTGAATGGATGTAACGATGCCCTGTGGAGGTCTGACCCCGGGCAGTGCTGTGGAGCAGTGTTTGAACCCGGTTCACTTTCCTCTCAGTCTCACGCTGCTCTGCTCGTCGACAGTTGGACAAGAAGTCTTTGGAAAAAACCACTACGTGTTGTCAAGGTTGCTCAGTGATGCGAGCCACCATTTGTAATGCAATGGTAAGGGCGGGAACTGCTGGTGACGCAAAGTGTAAACCCTCCGTAGGCCAGACTGTCTCATTTCAGTTTTGGTGGTTATTGAGAGCCACACAAACGTGGCCCCTGGACGGGGACACAGCTACAGGGGCTTTGGTGACACTGAACATTTCATTCAAAACCTGCTGTATCTGACATCGTACGGGCAGCTCCAACAATTCAGAACCGAACCCAACAAGTCTGAGGACTCACAGCAGACAAGGGTCAGAATCAGGATCCTGGCCTGGAAACACCCTGATCTTTTCTCTGTGTTTATCGTGTGTGTTGTGACTGACACAGCTGAGGGACAAACTATGAGCTTAAACACAAACCAGCATTCATCTTTAACTCTGAAATGCAGATTAAAGAAGTGACTTTCCAAAATAAAAGCCTGCTCCCCACCTGATTCACTGTCACTGCTGCTGAATGGCGGCGAGTCCAGACACAGTTCTGACCCCACCCCCATCGCCGCTCCATCAGCGCTCTTCTCACTCAGGGTGGTGTAAGGAAACACCACTGAGGGGTCGATACAGTCTGTGGCCGCTGTGTGGAGGTCCTGCAGGTACGCCGCGTTCACCTGAGACCCGCCCACCAGCTGATCAGCTGCTCTGCTCTCTTCGTTAGTGTTGCTGCTGCTGCTGCTGGTGGTGGAGGAGTCTCGGCGCGACCGGAGCAAGGCCAGCCTCTCAGACACCACCCTCTCCAGCTTGGTGGCATCAGCGAAGCTGCTGCTCCACATGCAGTCCTGGATGATGAAGGACTGGAGGAAGGCCGCCGAGGGGTTGCAGTCCCCGTCCAGCAGGTCGGACACTGCCTCCAGGTGATCTGCGGCGGACAGCGGGACATCAGACAGGGAGGGTCTCCGGCTGGGGGACAGGGGAGGCGTCGGCAGCAGCTCGAACTTCTTCCAGATGTCCTCACCGGGGCCTGGGAGGAGGTGGCTCCGTGGAGGAGGGTAGAAGTCCTCCTCCTCACCATCCAAGAGGAAGTAGGGCTGGACGGTGTCGTAGTCGTAATTGTAGTTTGTGCTGTGCATAGTTAACACCGGCGGCATTATGGCTGCCTGTGGAGGCACAAAACACGAGATTAGTTTTACCAAGTTTTACCAGACAGGACTGTGAGGGACAGTTAATTCAAAAAATTACAAAAATACCAAATACAAGAGGAGACTTTAAAAATGTGTGTTTATAAATATGGACAAGATGTTTCTGTCCAGAAAAATGTAATTTCATCCCAAACACAGTGAGTTGTCAAGAAACTCTGACGTCCAAAGCACATTTCACAATTAACCTGAGAACGTTTTAGATTCTGTGGTTTCAATCTCAAATGCAGATTCAGTTCCTCCCTGAAAACATAATTAGCATATTTAGATTTCGGAAAGTGGGCAAATGTATTTACATAAAGGGGGGGATACCAGACAGCTGTCACAGTCCTGGTTCCTGTGTTAATAACCCAGGTCATACTGATACATGCACATTCACCTTACTGTAGTGTTAAGCACTAAATAAAAACAGGACACCTGGGATAAAGACCTCCACAGACAGAAATGAGGGGATGACTAACCTGACTAATCCTGCAGAGGAAAGAGCTTAAAAATTGTCGATATTAACCTTGAAAATTGAATTGAAATAACAATGGGTGCTGTTGTCTGACATATAGACAATGTTTCACCAAACATTCAACAACAGTCAAGAATCAGTCAATTTAACGGTAATTACAAGGTCGTTTTCTCACTGCAAAGTGTGACTCAAAGGTTGCACTTCAAGTTGGGATGTCAATAACTACAATGTAGTGAAAAAGTCCGGGGAGGACAACAGTCACACAAAACTTCGTTAAAAAAACTAGTACTTTAGAATTCTTTTCTTTGTGGTCCAAGTCATCACCTGAAAATCTGACTGCAACACAAAGATTCTTCCTCCATAGACGACATTCAACAGT